>NC_135400.1:2888392-2998392 GCF_051989625.1 Stigmatopora argus
CATGTGCTCCGCTACCCCGAGGCTCCAGTCCGTCCGCTTCGAGAGCTCTATTTTTGGATAAAAGCGCCGGTTTCTGCCGTAAGGTCGCCCGTGGCTCACATTTCTGCAAAATTCCGCCCTTATCAAGGCTCCCGGCCGTTCAGTTGCTGCCCTCCAATTTTCTTCTTCGGAGCTGAGTTGAGTGACAGTCCCCAGTCTTGTGCTATTTTTCTAAGTGGCAAGCGGAAAACAAGGAAGTCTCTCTGGCTTGTGAGTTTCAGCATGAATTTTGACATTTTTATAAAGATTTTTGATTTGGATACTTAATACAAAAAAAATAATGTACTAAAGCCGTGAACGTCCCTCCCTCCTTGCACTATGAAAAGTAATGGATAATAAAACTTGCAGAAATCTTGACAGGCGTCTTTATTTTTTATAAATTTGCCGTCAGCGACTGCCACAGCCACACGGTTGAGTACATGAGTAGCGGACTGCCAGGGAATGATCCATATATTAGCAGTTTGTGTGTCACAGTCCTCTGCCTCACTCACAATGCTGGTATCATGGACCTTGCCATTTTAGATGTGCAAACGTTTTCAACTGACTTAATTGGGCAATATATTCCGTCAGCAATCGTCAACAATATGTTTTGTGGCCAATATATTTACATCCTTGACGGCTCTATCGGAAAGTAAAAAGTGAAACCCAACAGAAACGTGGAAATCATGAAATCAAGTCCTCTATAAGCACACTACTACTACTACACGAAAAGGGAATTGTGCAATGTACCCAAGTCTGTAAGGCCTGCAGTACCCTTGGACTCAACAGTGTTGTAATGAGTTTCAGCACTATTTCCTGGCCATGCATACTATCAGTGTGAACTGGATCAGTGTACCACTAAATTGCTACATTTTGTTTTTGAATTGGGTGCCATGAAAAATGTGCAGAGCCTTTTAACCATGTTCCACCAAATGTTTCAAATCTTACAATGATTCCAATAATGTTGTCTCTTTATTCATGGATGCTCTTCCTCCAATCTTTATTAAGTTGATAGTACTCCTTACTTTAATTGCAACATCATTTTAGCAGGGTACATTAAATAAGAATTGCCTTATATAGCTGTTCTAAATTCATTAAAGTCTTGTGTTAATATTAATTCTCAACTGCCTTTGCAACAGATGCGGTAATGTGGCTGCCATTTTGGAGCTGGATGAGCATCTACAACGGGAGTTTATCATATTTGAAGCAGCACCACAGGAAACGAGAGGCATTCCTTCTAAGAAGCCAGTTGCGGACTATTTCCTGTGAAGTATTTTAAATTGATTTCACCAGTCACCATTATAACCTTCTGCTAGGGAATTAAGAACAGTTTGACTGAAAATCCTGGTAATCATTTTTCTTGTTTCTATCTCTGTACGTTCTTTTTCTCACTTATATACATTTATTTGTGAGTTTTATTCTTTTTTCATAAAATCAAATCTCATTTAAAGTTGACAATTGTAACCTGGGTTTTGGCAGACTGGCCACGGAGTGACACTATTCACTGCTCTTTATTATTGGTCATTTTTAATTTAATCTCTGTATGCTTGTCCATTTTGATATTGTGAAATGTTTTTGTATTGGTGTTTTTGCTAAATAAAAGCCAGTTGTCCGTAAAGTTGTAATGGGTTCTTTGACAATCGCTATGGGAATTTTTAGGTACTCCCATCCACTATTTGATGTGATTTTGATTGAGTTACAATTAATTTCTAAATTACAATATATGCATGTGCTTATTGTTCTCCACAAATCTAAAAAAGCTTTATAAAAGAGTCTTTGTGATAGGGCAGAGATTTATTTTAATCATCCTCCATGAAAGATTGAGTCATCAATTTTCTGGCAAAAAATATTATTCAGACAAATGTGATGACAAATGACACCGCTATCCTTACAGCTTCTACCATAAGCCGTCTTTCAAGGCATTTCAGAGAATTTGGCACTATACATTGCACCACCGGGTCACCCAACAAAGGTGCTTTGGCTAAATGCACTCTTTCTGAATGGACCTACACAGTCACCTCTAGAGCCAGCTCTTGTTGATATGTTTGATTTTTTTTTTACAAATTCTGGCAGTGAAGTGGCCCGGTGGAGCGAGTGGTTAGCGCGTCAGTCTCAGCTCTGGGGTCCTGGGTTCAAATCCAGGTCATGTCCATCTGTGTGGAGTTTGCATGTTTTCCCCGGGCCTGCGTGGGTTTCCTCCGGGTACTCCGGTTTCCTCCCACATTTCAAAGACATGCATGGTAGGCTGATTGGACACTCTAAATTGCCCCTAGGTCTGGGTGTGAGTGTGCATGGTTGTCCGTCTCCTTGTGCCCTGCAATCGGCTGGCCACCGATTCAGGGTGTCCCCTGCCTCTGGCCCGGAGTCAGCTGGGATAGGCTCCAGCATCCCCCGTGACCCTAATGAGGATAAAGTTGTTCAGAAAATGAGATGAGAGATGAGAAATTCTTGCAGTGGAGGAGGAGCATCGTGATGGAAAATAAGCTAAGGTGCCATCAGCATATTTAACAGTATTGTCCCAGTACAGGTGTTTTGTGTGGTTTTTTTCTTCTAATATATCTGACAGTGATGGTACATTTTCATTTTGTACCTCGTATCTACAATGCCGTGTGTTCTTTTTTGGTTCTGGGGGATTTTTGGAAGACATGCGGAGAAACAGAGACAGACTGAGGCTCTCAGGGTCAAATCTCACAGGCAGCATGACTTTAATGCAAGTGCGGCAATCTCTGATATTTGACTCAATTTTTAAATCCTTTTCGAGCAGGCAAAAGTGGGCGTTAACCTGATCAGTGGGGATGTTTCAGTTTAGAATAAACTTTCCAAAGTATTTTCTCTCCTGTGGCTAGCTTGTCCGGGCAATTAAACCACCCCCCTCACTTGGGGTCAAGAAGAGTTTTGTGATAATGGTCCCCTGCTAAGCTTTGAAGACTCTGACAACTGTTGAAAACAGGAACAATTGTTTAGAAAGCAACCATCCGGGCCGCATCCAGAATTCACACACACGTGACAAGCTACACAAGCCGAGTGACAATAAAAGTATTTGAACACTTTATCAGGGTGTGCCAAGCCAAATGGGCCACAGCTTTGTAAGTTTATACCATATATATACCGTGTTTATACGGTATATATATACAGTGGCGGGCTGTCAGGGCCTTCAAGGCCTTCTCTGCTGGCCTAAGAAATATCTGAATCATATATTTTGTCCAAATGGTCTGTTAGCTTCCTTTCATTGCGTTTCCCCCTGGTTGCACTGCTTCCAGATGTTTTCATATTGAAGCGTTTAACCAATCACATTTCAGCCATTATTTGTTGCCAGATCTGCCTCAAAGCCTTCACAATCAGTTCTGCGGGCTCTGCTGCATTAAATTAGACTGTTGCTTTTAACCAATCAGATTTCGAGTTGGCAACCCCACAATGCTTTTTCATACGCATTAGCATTTTGCTGGCTGGGGTACGTCATTGCTTTCACCAACTATGATTGGCTAGTTGGCGGGCCAAAGCCCGGATGTGGAGGCAGCCAGAGATCGCAAACTCCGCCGACAATGGCTGACAGATTTGGTTGCAGATTTGTTCACAAAGCTATTTTCCAGACGGACTTTTACAGAAAAAAATGGACATCCTTAAGAAAGGGCGGTCAACTCCAAAGCTAGCAAGCCTGTTACAGCCGGGAAAATGGTGTGTGCGGCACTTTCAGTGTGCTAACTTAGCTCCACAAGCAAATAATATATTGTTGTTTTGATTTAAAGCCATTTTCAAAACCGACTATGCCAGAAATATGACAGGACAGGCTCGATTATCATCATTAGCTTCAATGGCGATAGGAAAGAAGGAAGAAAGAAAGGAGGATGGATATTGTGCACAGTTAAAAAAAAATTGGTGAGTATAATATGGCTATATTCCTAAATAATATTTCAATTGTGGGCCTGGTTCTGATATCTGAAAACTCCAGTGTTTTTATTTAAGCTCCAGTGTTTGTATTTAATCACAAAATGCTGCTAGGAAGTGGATTTTACCGCAGTTTAATTTTTGGCGTTTCACCATTGACGTCCATCGCTGTCTTTTCCCAAGGAAATCGCCCCCCTGGCCTGGTTGTAATGTCTCAAAAGCTCCAGTATTTGTATTCAGTCAATAAATGCTGCTAGGAAGTGGATGTTACCTAATTTTAGTGCATTTTTTGTCATTTCACGTATGGACGTATCGACGTTCATCGCTGTCTTTTTACCGGGGAAATGATACTCTGGGCCCGGTTCTGATGTCTAAAAAGCTCCAGTATTTGTATTTAATCAATAAACGCTCTTTTTGGCTGGATTTTACCCCATTTTCAGGCAATGTTTGCCCGTACGCCATTGACATTCATCGCTGTCTTTTCCCGGGAAAATCGCCCCTCTGGCCTGGTTTTAATGTGTGATAAGCTCCAGTATTTGTATTTAATCATGAAATGCTGCTAGGAAGTGGATTTTACCCCATTTTTGTGCATTGATTTATTGATTATTTTTTATGTGTCGCAGCTCTAGCTGCAGTAGAGGTTTTATAGCCATAAAATAGTTTTTGAGGGTTGGATTGATACGTTGAAGGCGCTACGAGAAAATTCACCGACCGCCACTGTATATATATGATATATAGATATGTATCTGGTGGTTGAAGGTGTCAAATGCTTTTCCGAGATCATTGAAAATTGCACCAAAAATGCCGCCTTTATGTAGTTTTGATTTTGAAGAAGATTTAAAGAAGCAAACTACCGTGTTTTACGTGAGGTTTTCTAAAGCCAAATTGCAGCCAGCAGGGTGTATGGATTGCTGTTAATGTGATCCACAATTTGCTCCGCTGGGATTATTAGTTTTATATTATTATATATTTGCTTGCAATGAAGAATGCTTTGCTTTACTTATAAACTTTGCTCATTATCATTAGAGGATTATTAGAAAGAACCATTGATTTATAGTGATAATGGCACCCAAATTTTGTTAACAAAATAATTGACGGGATTGGCAAAAGGTTCCATATTTTGTTATGAAATCATTGCGCCTACATAACGAGTTCAACCGGACAACAATAACATGAAAATCCTATTTGGTAGAGCATACAGATTGCCATTATTCACTGCACGATTGGAACTGGATGAAGAGGCTATTTTGGCTGACTACATAAAAAAAATGAAATCGTTAGGGAAACGCTTTGAATTTTGGTTAGCAGAAGGAGACTGCTTCTCAACAGGAAACAGACTGGACCAACGGTGATGCCAGGAGCCTGGCTGCTCAACCTACAGCATAAAGAAGAAGCACTAGCACGACCCAGTGGGAACGTCCATACTAAGTGTTGCTGACCAACCAGCAGACATGAAAATAGCCGAGAGGAGGATGTGGATCCACCTTTTGCACTGTAAGAAGGTTCTCTCAGTTGAAACGTTTGAGGAGGCAGGTGAGAACAATTATCTGACGTAATAAAACAAAATGAACAAGATAACCACTCCAATATTGATTAGAAGGATTATTGCTCAGGGAGCAATGCCATTAACCATAGGGATCTCTTATATTGGTTTTATTGTCTCCATATGCAAAAAAGGTGAAAGCGTTTCAATTGAGACTCAACCTTCTTACAAAGGGTTAAAACAAACGACCAGACGAGGGAAAATACGATCGGATATAACAACTCCTTCAATCACTGTCAAGTTCTCTCTACTTTCTTCAAATTTTGCCCCAAACTTGAAAAGGGGCCCCGATCTTTTCACAGCAGGAACAACTCAAATCCTTCCAGTTTACAATTTTATTGAAGTTTTCCAGTGAGAGGAAAGAAGTTGTTGAAAGGGTTAGCATTTGCTGCAAGGATTAGGTTGAAAACCTTAAAAAGGGAAAGAAGGAAGCAAGCATGTGACATTTTTCAAACGAAAGGAAGGTACAAAGAATGCAACTTATGGTTGTGAGAAAGCAAACTAAGCATTAATCAGCTGGCATCTAAGTGGTACTTATATTTGATCGTACCAGTTGCGTGTGATCGGGTCTGAATGGTTATTTCTTGTTCCTTTTTTGCCTGTCTTCTTTCAAGGCTGGACTACTGAATTTATATCCTGGTTCATGACCTATGACCTCAGGAAATGAGGTGAGGAGAGTTTGATTGAGTTTTCTTTTCTGCCCCCTGTTGGTCTGGAGGAGGGGCAGACATATCTTCTCCATAGTTGACTTGACACCTCCCACTTGGCATCTCGGTTCTTGAACCCAGAGAGGTCACACAGTTACTGGTTGCTCATTGTTCATTTCTTTGTTGGTTTATATTTGTTCTTCCACAGGTATCAGGACAATGACGCGTCGTACATCTCTATGCAGAATTGTGGAAGGGATTTTTGTAGGGGGTTTCTTTGCTTGATCAGATTTGGTAGTAGAGACTGGGTAGCTTGGGAATGTCTTGATGTGTACATTGGATTGGATTGGATTGGATAACTTTATTCATCCCGTATTCGGGAAATTGCGTTGTTCCAGTGGCAAGAGGGTGAGGATGCAGGAATAGGAAAGGCATTTTAGACATAAATAGATAGGTAATAAGTAGGTCAAGAAATAAATACATGAATAAATATATAATTAAATAAGCGTGTTGCTTAGCACATATATACATACATACACATAAATGTACATGCATGCATACGGTAGGTCTTAACACACAGCCATTTTTTTGTTAAAGAGCCTGACAGCTGATGGGAGGAAGGATCTGCGGAAGCGCTCCTTCCTGCAATGAGGGTGCCGCAGTCTATTGCTAAAGGAGCTTCGGAGGGACTCCACAGACTCATGCAGGGGGTGGGAGGTGCTGTCCATGATGGACATCATCCTGGTCAGCATCCTCCGCTCTCCCACTTCCTCCACAGAGTCCAGAGGACAGCCCAGAACAGAGCTGGCCCTCCTGACCAGCTTATTCAGCCTGTTCCTGTCCCTCTCCGTGCTCCCGCATCCCCAACAAAGCACTGCATAAAACACTGTAGAGGCCACTACAGTGTCGTAGAAAGTCCTCAGCAGTGTCCTGCACACTCCAAAGGACCGTAGACTCCTCAGTAGGTAGAGGCGGCTCTGGCCCCTTTTGTACAGGGCATCTGTGTTTGTGGACCAGTCTAGTTTGTTGTTGAGGTGAACACCCAGGTACTTAAAATTCTCCACGATTTCAATGTCTGTACCCTGGATGTTCACCTGAGTGGTCTGTTGAGGATTCCTCCGAAAATCTATGACCATTTCCTTTGTCTTACTGGTGTTGATGTAGAGGTGGTTTTGCCTACACCAGTCAACAAAGGCTGTGATGACTCCCCTGTACTCCAGGTCGTTCCCGTCCGTCACTCGTCCAACAATAGCGGTGTCGTCAGAGAACTTCTGGAGGTGGCAGGTGTCTGTATTATGTTTAAAGTCCGATGCGTAGAGGGAGAAGAGGAGTGGAGAGAGCACTGTGCCTTGTGGGGCCCCCGTGCTGCAAGCTACCACATCAGACGTACAGTCCTGGAGTCTCACATATTGTGGTCTGTCAGTGAGGAAGTCGATGATCCATGCGGCTAGGTGGTTCCTTACTCCAGACTCTTCCAGTTTCCCTCTCAGTAGAACCGGCTGAATGGTGTTGAACGCACTGGAGAGGTCAAAAAACATCATTCTCAGCGTCATCACTGACATCACTGACGATGCCTTTTATGTCAGGGACGACACTATTGACTCGTCCAAGCTTATACTGGCCCCTCAGAGCATTTTGGTCGGCCAGCCAGACAATATCTCCTGTGGCTACATTTCTGTTTGTTGTGTGCCACTTGCTTCGGATGAACAAGTTGGGTCCCGCCAGCTGGCTCCACCTCTTCCAGAATCGGTCGACTTCGGTCTGGATGGCTCCTAGTAATTGTCTCCTAGTCAGTAGTTTGGGAGTTTTTCTCTCACCTCTTCTTTGAGGAGGTTTTGACCCACTCATTTTCTTTCTTCTCTTTGAGAAGTTAATTGAGGTCATTGGGTACAGTTTGTTACTTTCAACACGGTACCCGACTCCAAGAGCTTTGTCATTTTCTCCTGTTCTTTGATTTGGCAGAATGAGTATCTTGCTGGATGATACTCCTGATGTGAGTATCTCCCTCCCACTTTGACCTGACCGGAGCCAGGGTTTGAGGATGAAGCCACCTGCTTTCAGGATCTCTTCAACTCTTCTCGTGTATCCATCCGGTTTCTCCAAGTCGCTATGAGAGGTAAGCACATCGTCAACATAAGAATCTTCCTCCAGGATTCTGCACTCCTCTTTTAGGTGAGTAAACATGCTCTCGATGCCCGGCTCTTGTTGTTTGCTCTCGATGCCCGGGTCTTGGCGTTTGCTCTCGATGCTCGGCTCTTGGCGTTTGCTCTCGATGCTCGGCTCTTGGCGTTTGCTCTCGATGCTCGGCTCTTGGCGTTTGCTTGTTGCTCCTCTTTCCACCATTTCATGGACTTGGGATGCGTATGCCACTTTCCACTTGGGTTCTTTTTTGAGTTGTTTTTCTGTCCTCACAAAGGTTGCTTCTACTCCACTTCTGTTGTTGGGTAGAGAAATGGGGTCTTCGATCCATGGGTATTTCGTATCCCAGTGAGGTTGGTTGACGTGATGATCGGTGGTGACATAGGTGAGGCCTTTTCTGATGATTTCCAGCTCTCTTTCCTCGCTAAGTGTCATCTCCTTGCATCCTGGCTGGCAGTTGCCACATCTGCATCCTCCGCACTTTGGTTCGCAGGCTGCCCCAATACTGTCCCATTTCCACCAGTTGAGGAATTCTTTGTCTGTGACAGTGCTTCTAGTTTCAGTTTTGAATTCCTCTGGTGCTCTGAGTTCTTGGTATTTCACAGCTGTGGCCCTCATGGACCGTGCAAAGTGCGTTTTGGATGTGCGAGCTACCACACTCTCTTCCTCAAAGAGGTCTGGATGCGTTCCACCAACGGTCTTTCCCAATGGTCCGTCACATAAGACGAGGTCGCCGATCACTTTCACCCTCTGTGGTGCGAGGCGTCCTTCCCGGTGACTGATGAGCAGCTCGACCTGCTTTGGTCTGTGCAGGTCCTCTAAGCTGACATCTGGGAAGAACCCTTTCAGTTCTTCAGGTTTGATAGTCCTATTTATCTTGGCTATTTCTTTCAAACCATAACATGTGAGTTCATGGTCTCTTTGCGTCCCCGTGGGTGTCTTGATTCTCACTCGGAGCTGATATTTTTTTGTTCTTTCTTTCAGAACCATCCTCCTAACACCGTGGACCAATAGAGTGACCTTCTCACTTCTGAGGTTGAGTCTCTTGGCTGCGCTGTGGGTAATGTAGTTAGTGTCAGACGCCAAGTCAATCAGTGTTCCGATCTTCTGACCTGCATTGGCTGTTACTTCGAGGAGCATAAGCATCACTGGGAGTTCCTCCCCTGCATTGTGCCCCATTGCTGCAGACTTGTCGGTGCAAAGCGACCTTGCCGAAACATTGGTGAAGGCTCTCTTCCATTCTTCTGCCGCTTCGGGGGACAGTCCAGACACGAATCGCTGTTGTCGTTGTAATATATTGATAATGATAGTTGCCTCGGGTTATGGAAGTGTGTTTAACCACGCCACCTGGAGCCGTGGGGTAGCACAGCGTAACCCGGACGTAGTAGTGTTGTGTGTCCGGTTTGTGTGTGTGTGTGTTGTTGGACAGTGGCAATAAAGAGCTACACATGTTTTACCCTGGCTCCGCCGTCTATTGCTGTTATGGATATATTAACAGTTATATAAACTGCAAAGTTATTACAGTGGCGACGAGGATGGGATCCCTTTCCAGCGGTAGGGATTAAAAGTTTCGGACGAGGAGATTAAGGCATTACAAGGAGGTAACGTGACTTTGCAGACTAGCATTAGCAAGCGTGCTAAGCTAACGGCGGCGCTGCATCATGGCCAGATTCCTGGGAAATCTCGGCGAATACGAGGCACTTAAAGAAGATTTTGAATCTTATTTGGAACGTTTTGAGCAATGGATGATCATCAACGAAGTGGAGGAAGGTAAAAAAACAACGTGTTCCTGTCTATAATAGGTGCAGAGGCCTACGGACTGTTGAAGGGCCTTTGCATACCAGAGAAGCCTAGCAGCCTCTCATATGAGGTGCTAAGTGGAAGATTAGCATCTCATTACAACCCGAAACCGCTGGTGATCGCGGAGCGATTCAAGTTTCAAAAGAGGAATCAGAGAGAGAACGAGTCTGTGTCGGATTATATTGTGGCGTTGAAGCAGCTATCCAGCCACTGCGAATTTGGTCTCCATTTGGACGAAGCAATGAGAGACAGATTTGTTTGTGGATTGAGAGTGGAAGCTATTCAGAGAAGATTACTCACGGAGCAAGATCTAACATTTAAAAAAACATGTGAACTGTCGTTGTCCATGGAGATGGCATCAAAGAGTACGTTGGAGTTCGCTAGCAAAATGGAAGAACCTGCCACATTAAATAAGATTGACCAGGAAAAGACAAGCAAAAGTGCGTGGAAATACCAACCAGCCACCAGCGATTGGAAAAGTAAAACCACAAGTGGAAAATTCAGACCACAGAGAAGAGAAAATCACCAACCCTGTTACAGATGTGGACTAAGCAACCACGCCGCTCATGAATGCAGGTATAAAGGAGAGACATGTTACAAGTGTTCAAAAGTAGGACACATAGCAAGGATGTGTAAAACTAAAAATTGGCAAGGACACACACAGTATGTAAAAGGAAATCAAAATGAGACAACAGGAAGTGCGGATGATGAACTGTGGGAGTCATATCGCTTGAATGCCGTGTATCCCACAAATGCTGTCTGGAATTGGAAGAAGGAAATGACAGTACAGGTCATAGTAGAAGGAACTCCTCTAGAGATGCAACTGGACACAGGGGCGGCGGTAACACTTGTTTCGGAAATTGTGTATAAGAAGCATCTCTCTCATCTGCCTTTGGAAGTAAGTAAAGTGCAGCTGTCAACTTTTTCCGGAGAGAACATTCCTTTGATGGGACAAGTGACGGCCAAGGTAAAATATGGAACCCAGGGTGGGAAGCTACCATTAGTGATCGTAAAAGGTGACAGACCAGCCCTACTTGGCCGTAACTAGCTCAAAAACTTCAAATTGGACTGGGCACGCATCTTCTCAGTTACACCAGCAAGGGGCGGTAACGACGCAGATGTGGATACAGTGTTGCAGAGACACAAAGCAGTGTTTGCTGAGGAGTTGGGCACTATTCGAAATTTTAAGGCCAACATTACAGTAAAGCCAAATACCAAACCGATCTTCAGGAAGGCCAGACCAGTGCCATATGCATTAAAGAATGCAGTTGAGACTGAGTTAAATCGCCTAGAGAAAGCTGGCATTATCTCAAAGAAAGAACATAGTCAGTGGGCCGCGCCCATAGTAGTGGTACCCAAAGCAGACAAGTCAATTCGTATCTGTGGAGACTATAAGGTCACAGTAAATCAAAGTGTGGAAGAGGAGACCTATCCACTACCAAACGTTGAAGACCTTTTTGCCACCCTAGCTGGAGGCATTCTTTTCAGCAAGTTAGACTTGTCACAGGCTTACCAACAGCTGGAGTTAGGAAAAGACTCAGAAAAGTATTTGACAATAAATACTCACAAAGGACTGTATGTGTATCATAGACTTTCATACGGAGTGTCCAGTGCTCCTTCCATATTTCAGAATGTGATGGACCAGATACTCCAAGGCTTGGAGCATGTCACCTGTTTTTAGACGACATTTTGGTCACAGGAAAGACAAGAGCTGAACACCTGAGGAATCTGGAGGAGATACTGAGCCGCCTGGAGAGCTACGGGGTAAGAGTGAAAAGAGCAAAATGTGATTTCATGCAGGAGAAAGTAGAATACCTGGGGCATCTGATAGATAAGGAGGGACTGCACCCCACTGCGACAAAAGTGGCAGCCATCGTTAATGCACCCCAGCCTACAAACGTCACAGAGCTACGGTCTTTTCTAGGACTATTAAACTATTATGGTCGGTTCATGAAAGACCTGTCGACGGTGCTGCAGCCGCTACATCAACTACTGAAGAAGGAAGTTGATTGGCAATGGACTACTAAATGTGCAGCAGCATTCAAAGATGCAAAAGAACAGTTAGTAAAAAGCTCAGTAGTAGTGCACTATGACACCAAGAAACCCCTGAGATTAGCTTCCGATGCATCCCCTTATGGAATCAGGGCTGTCATATCTCACATAATGGAAAATGGAGATGAGAAACCGATGGCATTTGCATCGCGTACATTGACAGAGGCAGAAAGCAAATATAGTCAGATAGAGAAAGAGGCTTTGGCCATAATTTTTGGCGTGACTAAATTTCATAAATATTTATATGGCCGAAAGTTCAGTTTAATAACTGACCACAAGCCCCTTCTTGCTATTTTGGGACCCAAGTCTGAAATTCCCACTTTAGCTGCTCTGCGAATGCAGCGCTGGGCGCTGAGACTGATGGCTTATGACTACAGTATAGAGTACAGAACGTCAGCAGAAAATGCCAATGCAGATGCGTTATCTAGACTGCCGGGGAAGGAAAAGGATAACACAGCGGAGGAAAACAGCATCTTCTATTTCTCAGTAGTAGATGAGCTTCCCGTGCAAGCTACAGAGATTGCACAGAGCACTCTCAGGGACCCAGTCCTATGCAAAGTACTGGAGCTGACTCGGTCTGGATGGCCAAGTCAAAACAAGGACGAGAGACTGAAACCATACTTTTTCAGGAAAAATGAACTGTCGGTGGAACAAGGTTGCATATTGTGGGGAATTCGAGTTATCATTCCACCAGCACACCGAGAGCGACTACTGCATGATCTTCACCTAGGACACCCGGGAGGGTGCAGGATGAAGGCCTTGGCCAGGAGCTATTTGTGGTGGCCGCAGTTGGACAGTGACATAGAACATACAGTACAACAATGTGACGCCTGTCAGAGTGTGAGGAAACTACCTGCAACCGCACCTCTACACGTCTGGAAATGGCCGACTAGAGTTTGGCAGAGAATACATATTGACTTTGCAGAGAAAGACCAACACCACTTTTTAGTACTAGTGGACAGTCATTTAAAATGGCTGGAGGTCATCGCCATGGCAACAACCACAGCAACCAAAATGATTGAGGCGTTGCGGAATATTTTTGCTTCCTACGGGCTTCCTGAGGAGATTGTTTCTGACAACGGACCTCAATTCACTTCGCAGGAGTACAAGACATTCCTGCTGAGCAACGGAATAAAACAAACTTTGGTACCAGCTTACCATCCCGCTTCCAATGGAGCGTCAGAGCGAGCAGTTCAGACAGTGAAAGCATCACTGCTGAAACAAGTACTCGAGGAGAAGAAACAAAAGGTCACAATAACTATGCAGCACAGGCTAGCTAACTTCCTGATAGCATACAGGAGTACACCGCACACTGTTACAGGATGTGCACCAGCGGAACTGTTTTTAAAACGTCAAATCAGGACCAGGTTCAGCTTACTGAAACCAGATCTCGCTCGAGTGGTGGAAGCAAAACAAGAGAAGCAGAAACACTATCATGATAGAACCACCTCCAAGCTGAGACATCTGTCTGAGGGTGACTCAGTTCTGATCCGAAATTTCCGTGGAGGGAAGGAGAGGTGGACAAAGGGAACAGTGGAAAAGAGACTCGGACCAGTCACCTACCTGGTGTGGAATGGTGTGAGCCGACGCTCGATCCACATTGATCATCTGCTGTACAACCAACCGTCCAGACCAGAGACATTGGAGCTTCCGGATGAGCAGCTGGACATCACAAACAAGTACCCTGTGGTGGTTCACGCAGATGTGGGGGGGAAAGGCACACCTGGAGCAGTAGGTGGTAGCCCGTACTCACCTGAAGAGACACGTGCAACATCTTCGCCAGGCTCAGTGGCCTGTGACAAGACAGTTACACCTGACAACCGAGCAGTCAGTTCCCCAGAGGTGTGTGGGCGCAGGTACCCAGTGAGAGATAGAGCACCTCCGAAGCAACTGAATTTGTGATCGGTCAGTTGTGAGGAATGTCGTTCCTAAAATAAAAGAGTTCCTGTTCATACAAAAATGTGAAAAGAGTTCCTGAGATTGAAATGTCAAAGACTGGAATATTGAGTCTAATGGTTGTGTTAGCAGTAATAATTTAGTTACAAGTTGAGAAGTAAAATTATAAAAAGTTAATGAGGCAAAGATAATTGTTGGAGTTGAGTGCTAAGTCTAAATAGGAACTTCATAGTTAAAGGGGGAGGAGTGTAATATATTGATAATGATAGTTGCCTCGGGTTATGGAAGTGTGTTTAACCACGCCACCTGGAGCCGTGGGGTAGCACAGCGTAACCCGGACGTAGTAGTGTTGTGTGTCCGGTTTGTGTGTGTGTGTGTTGTTGGACAGTGGCAATAAAGAGCTACACGTCTTTTACCCTGGCTCCGCCGTCTATTGCTGTTATGGATATATTAACAGTTATATAAACTGCAAAGTTATTACAGTCGTTCTGTCAGTTCGTGCGTCCCCGCGTTTGGTCTTGGTGTCGTGTCTCCTTTTTGACACAGGAAAAAGTGATGGTCTTTCTTGCAGCTCTGTTTCCTGCACAAGTAAGTGTCCTTGCATTCGCTTTCCTCCTTGTGACACCCTAGGCACTTTTTGCAGGCTCCCAACCTTTCAACAGCACTCAACTTGTCTTTTGGTCTCAGGTTTTTGAACGTCCTGCAGAAGAAAAGCTTCTCTCTGTGCCCCTCATCCCCACAGACAACACATCCCCCTTTACTAGTGGACTTTGTTGAGGCGTACCTCCTGGATTCATTTGGCCTGGGTTCGACTGATCTTTTCTCAGGCTTCTGACATGTAAGCTGCTCGATCCTCTCCAAGACCCCCTCTTGGTCCTTCAGGTACTTTAGGAGGTTGTTGAAGTGGTTGCCTGGGGGTGACTCCATTAGCTGGGTTGGTCATGAAGACTAACCAGTCTCTCATTATTTCTCTTGGTAATATGCTCTCTATTGATCTGATTACAAGCGGATTTTTGATGGCTTCAGTGTAGTCGAGTTCTATGAGATCGTTGAGGGCTTTTTCGATTGCTTGGATCATGTCAATCACTTTCCGGGGTTGGTCTGATGTCAGGATGGGGATTTTATCCAGGTCTTCCACGAACTCCAAGGCTATTGTTGTTTTGTTTCCAAATCGGTTTTCCAGCATCCTGAATATGTCTTCGGCGGTCTGACAGGTGAACAGGCTTAGGTCTCTGCACATCCTCCCGTCCACACTTTCAAGGAGCTGGAGTCTTCTGGCTTCCGTCGAGCCAGTTGGCTTGCCTTGTTTCTGAAGACTTTCCCAGGTCTTCTTCCACGGGTGGTAATCTCTTCTGGAGCCATAGAATTTGGGTAGGCTTGTGGCCTTAATTTTGAGAACGGGTGCCTGTACTGCAGGCTTTGTTTGGAGGGTTCCTTCTTTTGTTCCCTCCCCCTCGGACCTTCGTAGGTGTTCTGCCTTCCTTATATTGAAGGTGACCTGTTGTTTTCTTAGGTTTTCTAGTTTCCTCTCCCAGGTGGCTTTTGCTTCATCTGGGATCCATTCTTCCCATTCCCTGAGTGCTGTTGTGAACTCAAGTATGCTTCTTCTAGCATAGCTTACTTGCTGTTCATAGGCATCTTTACATGCCGCAGTCACTGGGGTCTCAAGGGCCTGTTCGCTGTATACTTCTGCTTCCGCCATTGCGATCGAGAGCTCGGTTCTACCATACCTCTCCCAGAGATTTGATTTTACTGTTCCCTTTACCTCCTTCAGCTTGGTTTCACAGTCTTCTCTGGTCTTCTCTATTTTCACCAGTTGCTGCTTCTCCAATATTACTTCTCTATCTTCCTCATCACCTCCCAGTTCAGCTAGGAGGCCAAGTTCGTAGTTGCTATTAGTGCAATTTACCTCTCGTGAATGTGCATAGAGGAGATCGTATTCCTTCAGCAACTTTGATCTTCCCAGTATTCCTGCCTCTTTGCCTAGGTAAGTGGCTTGATTGATGAAGGCTGTTTTTGCTTTGGCCCTTTCGAGCCTTAGCAGCTCAATTGTTTTCCCAGTGGCTTCTTCCGCCATGGCTTGAGGCTTTAGCTTGCTCTTGAGGCTTTAGCTTGCTCTTGGCTTTAGCTTGCTCTTGAGGCTTTAGCTTGCTCTTGAGGCTTTAGCTTGCTCTTGAGGCTTTAGCTCGCTCTTGAGGCTTTAGCTCGCTCTTGAGGCTTTAGCTCGCTCTTGAGGCTTTAGCTTGCTCTTGAGGCTTTATCAATGACTGCGTTGACCTTGACTCAAGGCCTTTAATCCTTTGTCGTTGATGCCACGCTGGTTTTCAACTGTCAAGTTCTCTCTACTTTCTTCAAATTTTGCCCCAAACTTGAAAAGGGGCCCCGATCTTTTCACAGCAGGAACAACTCAAATCCTTCCAGTTTACAATTTTATTGAAGTTTTCCAGTGAGAGGAAAGAAGTTGTTGAAAGGGTTAGCATTTGCTGCAAGGATTAGGTTGAAAACCTTAAAAAGGGAAAGAAGGAAGCAAGCATGTGACATTTTTCAAACGAAAGGAAGGTACAAAGAATGCAACTTATGGTTGTGAGAAAGCAAACTAAGCATTAATCAGCTGGCATCTAAGTGGTACTTATATTTGATCGTACCAGTTGCGTGTGATCGGGTCTGAATGGTTATTTCTTGTTCCTTTTTTGCCTGTCTTCTTTCAAGGCTGGACTACTGAATTTATATCCTGGTTCATGACCTATGACCTCAGGAAATGAGGTGAGGAGAGTTTGATTGAGTTTTCTTTTCTGACCCCTGTTGGTCTGGAGGAGGGGCAGACATATCTTCTCCATAGTTGACTTGACAATCACCATTCTTTGGGGAAAGTGTTTTTCCAAAAGAGAAAAAGAAACCATGTCCTGCTTGTAAAGAAAAGAAAAGAAATTGAAACGATGTTCTGATGATCCTGTTACGAAAGCAGTGAATGACAAGCCAATTATTTTTTTCCACTTTGCTAACCTTACCTGTTTGAACCTTACAGGGCAGGGTCTGAATCTGGATGTGGTAGATGAGACATGGTGTGCCCATTGTCCAGGACAAACTGCGCCACTGATTCCACGTTTTGAATCATGGTGGTGAAGTGGTGCAAATAAATTACTATATAACTCCTGTCAAAAAGAAACAGGACTATGTGCTTTGGTTTTACTGTTTTTCCATCTCCAGTCGAGGAGATACAATTGGTGGCTCAGAATTTCTGTGGGGCGTCTGGCCTCTCGACGGCGTTGAACTTCATCGAGGGATGGCGATTCGACTTATGGGTTGGTTGGCCAAATTCCAGCATTATTCTATTTTTCTTTGAGTTACGCCGAATAAAAATATGAATAGGGTAGACAACATCCATTACAATGTCCAAAAAACTTGGAAATTATACTGAGCAGGGATTTGTAGCAATGAAGGAACAGCTGGCAGCCACCAGTCTCATGGCTTTCCAGGACCGCAAAGCGGTTAATATGCTTATAATAATAATAATAATAATAATAATCGGATATAGGCTCTGTCGTCATCATCAACAACAAAAGCCTAATTGTCATCACACCCAGAAACTGCGTATGACGAAATTGGTAGTGCTTCTCCATAAGGTGCGTTTTCTCGGCAAATGACCCAAATAAGTGATATTTTCGGACTCGTAATTTGGCATTCTGCCGTTATGGATACATCCCATCACCCCCCGAGTGGATCACTTACCTCTCACTGTCTTTCACTTATCTTCAGTCAGCCAGTAGGAGGGAGATCACCGCCCAAACGTCTTTTCATATTACCTCACCCCGAAGTTATTACACAGAAGGGATTGTGTGTTGTGTTACCGCAAGTTTAGAGTCCTCTGGCCCTGTTTTGGATTATAATTCCTGGAGATCTCAAGCTAATGTTTTGAGCTGCCATTTATTTATTTTAAATAACTGTTCTTCATTGAGTGTTATATACATGCTTTAAGATGTTATTTTACATTTTTATTTTCACTTTTCTTTAGTTTTTTCTAAACTAGTATATAAAATAATAATAATCGTCATAATAATAATAATAATCGGACATAGGCCCTGTCGTCATCATCAACAACAAAAAAAGCCTACTTGTCATCACACCCAGAAACTGCGTATGACGAAATTGGTGGTGCTTCTCCATAAGCTGCGTTTACTGGGCAAAAGACTTAAATAAGTGATAGTTACGGACTTGTAATTTGGCATTCTGCTGTTATTGATACAGGTCACTTACCTCTCACTGTCTTTCACTTACCTTCAGTCAGCTAGTAGGAGGCAGATCACCACCCAAACATCTTTTCATATTACCTCAGAAGGGAATGTGTGTTGTGTTACCACAAATTTAGAGTTCTGATGGATGTGGGGAAAAAACTGTCCTTAAGCCTATTTGTCCGTACTTTGTGGGACCTATAGCGTCTGCCAGAGGGCAGCAGCTGGAACAGATTGTGACCAGGGTGGTAAGGGTCCCCTATGATGTTCCTGGCTCTGCTGAGGTAACGAGGGCTGGCAATGTCTTCCAGTGAGGGCAGAGAGCAGCCGACGATCTTCTGGGCAGTGTTAATCACTTTCTGCATGGCCTTTTTGTCTGCTGCCGTGATTCTAGCGTACCACACTGTGATGCAGTTTGCCAGGATGCTCTCCACAGTGGTTCTATAGAAGGTTACCAGAAGCTTGGTGTCCAAGTTGTTCCTCCTAAGTACCCTGAGAAAATGGAGCACCACGAAGACAGTTTGTTAACCTCATCTCTGTAGGCCGACTCATCCCCTCCTGGGATGAGTCCGATCACAGTGGTGTCATCGGCAAATTTGATGATGGAGTTAGACTGGTGGGTTGGTGTACAGTTGTATGTGTACAGGGAGTACAGAAGAGGACTCAGTACACAGCCTTGATGGGAGTCAGTGCTCAGTGTAATGGAGGAAGAGAGGTGGGGACCAAGTCTAACAGTTTGTGGTCGGTTGGTTAAGAAGTTCTTTATCCAGCAGCAGATGGAAGAGGATAGTCCAAGGTGGGAGAGTTTGTCAGTCAGAATGTCCGGTTTTATAGTGTTGAAGGCTGAGCTATAGTCAATGAAAAGCATCCTCACATAATTCCCATGGTGTTCCAGGTGGCTCAGTGCTGTGTGTAGAGCAATGGCGATAGCATCCTCAGTGGACCTGTTTGCTCTATAAGCAAACTGGTGAGGGTCAACTGAGGGAGGGATTGTATTCCTGATATGGCGGGCTACCAACTTTTCAAAGCACTTCATGATCACAGGCGTGAGTGCAACAGGCCTATAATCATTCAGGCTGTCAATGGTTGGCTTTTTGGGGACAGGGATAATGGTGGCAGATTAAATTTATGACGGTCGATATGCTTGTGGTGGAGCAGAGGGCGTGTGCAATGTTTAAAAATGTCGCACCTTTATTCTCAACGACAGGTGACACAATGGGTCCCTAACCAGAGCCGTTGAAGGCTGTCAGACCCTGAACTGGAAATGAAGAGGCATTCTGGAGTGGAAATGTCCGCCTGGGCTGACTGGTGGGATAAGACCTTCGGCAAGTATAAAAATTGGCCTTCTCCGTGGTGATATCAATGGCTGTTTTGCGACTACCTTGACAATGTGTTTGTGTTGTCCTATCCCCTGCTTACGCTCTTTGCTAAACCGACTTATAGTTACTGCAATTGCCCTAACAAATTCCAAATTGCAAGTATTGTATCCACTTATTAGACAGCCTACTGGTGAGAGCTTTGTTGTCCATGATAATGCAAATTATGAAAGTGAGTTGGACGAGAATGATTTTGTTCTTCCTTTTTCAGTCCAGACATGCAAGTAAGGTGAATTCGGGTAAAGATCGAGCCAACGGACTTCCCCCAAGTGTATTTTTATTTGTCATAAAAATTGAATGACTGAAACATAGCCGGAAGGAAGTTTTATTATGGGATTATGTACACATATATAATAACAGGGGGAATGTTAGGATTATTAGTTTTACATTATTATATATTTGCTTGGAATGAAAAATGCTTTGCTTTACTATTAAACCTCGCTCATTATTATTATATGATTATTAGTTTCACATGATTATATATTTGCTTGCAATGAAGAATATGCTTTGCTTTACTATTAAACTTAGTTTCATATTATTATTATTATATGGTTGCTTGCAACGAAGTAAATGCTTTTATCCTGAGCGCCTTAGTTAGACTAAACATCAGAATGCCTTGGACCTTGGACTGGACTAAACAAAGAAGATTCAAAACACCTTAAGCTGCACATGGCTTTCAGACCTTCATTTGTTTTGACTATATTGATGTCTCACTTCTGTTACTCACCCCTCCCTTGAGAGTTGAGACGTCCATTGTAACTAGGGTCCTTGAAGTTAATAAACAAGAAAAGAAGCATGTGAGGCCAGAACAGAGCGGTGACTCGGCATGACCAGTTCTGTTCTCCGTGCAAGAAGAAATCCAGAAGATTGTCTTTTCTCTTTATTTGTGCGTGCATTTGGGAATGCCTATTGGTGAACCCATCAGCTACCATTGTTTCCAAGACTTTTCAGACGGCTGGAAGGATGCTTACAGGCCTTTACTTGGTGGTTATTGTGTTGTTCCCTGATTTAAGGCCTGGCGTTATGACTGAACATTTCCAGGGCTCAGGAAAAAGACTCGTTTATGGATTTACTTGCAATACTAGTTAATGGTGCTATGAGAGATTCTATGTGATATTTAGAAATGTTACATCCATATTAAACACATCTTTTGCTTTGGAGGTTTTGAGACCAGACACAGCTTTCTCAACTTGTGACTGTGAAACTATGTGCAGATTAAGAATGGTGAATTGGTGTTCAGTGGTTTTGGTGGGTGATATTCTATCTGTGGGATGTTGTTAAGTGTCAATAATTTAACGGAGTCTATAGAATAATCATTTAAAGTTGTAGCTATGCCCCTTGGATCACGGACTGTTTTCTTCTTCAACTGTAATTCTTTTATTTCTCTGTGCAATTAAGTATTTCCTGTCAGTTTTAAAATATTTTTTCTGGATCTCTTTAGTGTTCCCTTTCGCAGTACAGATGCTCCCCTACTTACGAACGAGTTAGGCTCCGAGCAATTGTTCATAAGTAGAATTTGTTTGTAAGTTGATTCAGTGCTATATTTTGTATTATAATTTATTTTTAAGGCCTATATAAGTATATTGAAGGTTTATATAAGTGCGTTTGTATGTTTAAGGCTTGTATAAGTAACACGCATTGGTTTGTACTGAAAAAAACATTTAATAAAATGGAGAGTATATGTACAGTACTGTATATAGAGAGAGAGATTTATGTATTCGAAACTGGCCGAAAGAAGCGATCTAACGACGATTGCACAGTTTTCTTCTTTTTTTCATCATAAATGATGCGGTAGCACTGTATGGCATCATTCAATTGATTTGCAAACTTTGTGCACCGTTCAATATTTGGGTCCTGCTGCTCGATCTTTCTGTTTATAAATGGTACTGATGGTCGAACGATTCAAGTTGTATGCCCGTGCAATGCTCACCACTTTCACGCGCATCAAGCTTCGTTATTATTGCCACTCGTTTCAAATGAAATGGCTTGCCTCATCCTTGCACTTCCCTCAATAGAAGCCTTTCGCTTTTTACCAACCATATTCAATAATGGATGCACGAGATATTTAATGATACAAATGAAAAAGGTTCTTTGCGCACTGGAGATACGTTCACGCACTTCCGCATTGCAATGAATTGGACAGAAGAAGGTAGATGCTGGGTGAGCTGAGCTCTCACAGCGCCAGGCATCGGTATTAGCGGCGGAAAGAAGCACTACTCGGAAAAAAATACAAAATCAAACTTACGAACATTTTTTGACATAAACGCAATTTGCAGACATGTTCGTATGTACCGTTGTTCGTAAGTCGTATGTTCGTAAGTAGGGGAGCGTCTGTACTCATTATATAAAGACATTTGATTTTGCAGATTGATTTTTTTATTACTTCAGTGCTCAGAGAAGTAAATGTCTGTCTGTCATTAATCCTTTTTTGTTTTAAGTGATATTTTGAAAGCATGGTCTCCTTTTTTTCATTAATGCCTGCATGGCTTCATTTAACCATGGCAAGTGATTCTATTTTTATGGTCTAAGCAAGATGCTTCTGATATTTAAATGACGACCAAGGAACCCTTGTGGCTTATGTTGTGGGTCTCAGAGCACCTTGGCATTGTAAAGGGTGCTGTATAGATGAGCAGATCTTTGTTTCTTAAATACAGTGGTACCTCGCGATACGAGCTTATTTTGTTCTGGGACTGAGCTCGTATGTCGATTTACTCGTAACTCAAACGAACGTTTCCCATAGAAATGAACTAAAAACTAATTAATTAGTTCCAACCCTCTGAAAAAACACCAAAAACAGGATATTGGATTGGATTTTTTTTAAATATGTTCTAATTCGCCATTTATTAACAAAGTAACAAATAACTAGTGGTTTAATAGTACAGACGCTCCCCTACTTACGAACGAGTTAGGTTCCGAGCGATTGTTCATAAGTTGAATTTGTTTGTAAGTTGATTCAGTGCTATATTTTGTGTTATAATTTATGTTTAAGGCCTATATAAGTATATTGAAGGTTTATATAAGTGCATTTGTATGTTTAAGGCTTGTATAAGTAACACGCATTGGTTTTATACTGAAAAAAGACATTTAATAAAATGGAGAGAATATGTACAGTACTGTATATATAGAGAGAGATTTATGTATTAGAAACGTTCAATGTTTGGGTCCTGCTGCTCGATCTTTCTATTTAGAAATGGTACTGACGGTTGAACGATTCAAGTTGTATGCCCGTGAAACGCTCGTTTCAAATGAAATGGCTTGCCTCTTCCTTGCAACTCCCTCAATAGAAGCCTTTCGCTTTTTACCAACCATATTCAATAATGGATGCACGAGATATTTAATGATACAAATGAAAAAGGTTCTTTGCGCACTGGAGATATGTTCACGCACTTCCGCATTGCAACGAAGAAGGTAGATGCTGGGTGAGCTGAGCCCTCACAGCGCCAGGCATATTAGCGGCGGAAAGAAGCACTACTCGGAAAAAAATACAAAATCGAACTTACGAACATTTTTCGACATAAACACAATTTGCAGACATGTTCGTATGTACCGTTGTTCGTAAGTCGTATGTTCGTAAGTAGGGGAGTGTCTATATATATATATAATATATTATATATAGTATATTTACTCATGTACTTATATATTCTATTAATCTTATTATGGTTTATGTTCTTCTCGATTTAATACACTAATTACTTATCCTCATATGGAGTTTGTACTTTACACCTGAAATCATTCTTTTAATTCACTTTGTTCTTCCTTATGTTACTTCCTAGGAAGTCCTCATTCACACAAATACAAATGTTAGTAAATGTGGATCCTTCATTTATTTACAATCAATTCAAAACTAAATTCTTTGAGGACTCAGTTTGGATACAGTACAGCTACTACCGGCGTGAACCACACAGAAATTTGACTTTATTTCGATCGAGCACACAGTACTACCGGCGCGAGCCACACAGAAACTCGGCTTTCTCAACAACAATTCTAATAAAAATACAATTTCTGTGAATAATAATCATATTACCAGGACGACAATCTCAGATCCCTCACAGACTCAACTAATATTTGGATATTTGTGTAATTGTGCAGAAGTAAAATCAAAAGTAAATCTGCCTACCTATTTAATTGGTGCCAAAAAGATTACATTGGGTTCACCATTTTGGTAGCGTTGTGCCTTGACCCCATACTTACAGCAGCATGTGCTCATTTTCTGTTCTGGGGGATTTTAAGAAAAACAGAGACAACAAAGACAGTCTCAGGGTGCATGCAGGCACATCAGCAGAGGCTTTATTGCAAGAAGTACACACGATTCAAAATCTGATTTCAGTATATATCTTCTTTCCAGCAGACAAAATTGGGTGTTAATTTGAATATTAGTGGGCATGTTTCTGTTTAGAAGGGACTTCCAAATATGAAGTTGTTTTCCATGGCGAGTGAGTCCTGGGAAGTAAATTATAAAACTTATCAGTAAGGTGCTTGAAAATACAGTCAAATCTCATTACTATGCCACCCGTCAGGACCGAGCAAAAGTGTCAATGGTAGCGAGAGTGGCATAGTAGTGATTCTGCATATTTTCAACCTCAGCCTCAGTCTGCAGAAGGTCCCCACCTTGTGGAAAACTTCCTGCGTGGTCCCAGTTCCTAAGACTGCGTACCCCAGGGAGCCAAACCACTTCAGGCCGGTAGCATTAACCTCTCACCTGATCAAGACATTGGAGAGAATCATCCTCAATCACCTCAGCCCCCTGATGAATGCAGAGCTGGACCCTCTGCAGTTCGCCTATCGTCCAGGCATTGGTGTGGAAAATGCTACCACCTACCTGATGCACAGGTCTCTTTCACACCTGGAGAACGCGGGAAGCACGCTGAGAATGATGTTTTTTTACCTCTCCAGTGCGTTCAACACCATTCAGCCGGTTCTACTGAGAGGGAAACTGGAAGAGGCTGGAGTAAGGAACCACCTAGCCGCATGGATCATCGACTTCCTCACTGACAGACCACAATATGTGAGACTCCAGGACTGTACGTCTGATGTGGTAGCTTGCAGCACGGGGGCCCCACAAGGCACAGTTCTCTCTCCACTCCTCTTCTCCCTCTACGCATCGGACTTTAAACATAATACAGACACCTGCCACCTCCAGAAGTTCTCTGACGACACCGCTATCGTTGGACGAGTGACGGACGGGAACGACCTGGAGTACAGGGGAGTCATCACAGCCTTTGTTGACTGGTGTAGGCAAAACCACCTCTACATCAACACCAGTAAGACAAAGGAAATGGTCATCGATTTTCGGAGGAATCCCCAACAGACCACTCAGGTGAACATCCAGGGTACAGACATTGAAATCGTGGAGAATTTTAAGTACCTGGGTGTTCACCTCAACAACAAACTAGACTGGTCCACAAACACAGATGCCCTGTACAAAAGGGGCCAGAGCCGCCTCTACCTACTGAGGAGTCTACGGTCCTTTGGAGTGTGCAGGACACTGCTGAGGACTTTCTACGACA
Organism: Stigmatopora argus; assembly: GCF_051989625.1. NCBI lineage: Eukaryota > Metazoa > Chordata > Actinopteri > Syngnathiformes > Syngnathidae > Stigmatopora > Stigmatopora argus. The sequence goes on from NC_135400.1 coordinate 2,913,485, forward strand.
CTGTGGTGGCATCTACAGTGTTTTATGCAGTGCTTTGTTGGGGATGCGGGAGCACAGAGAGGGACAGGAACAGGCTGAATAAGCTGGTCAGGAGGGCCAGCTCTGTTCTGGGCTGTCCTCTGGACTCTGTGGAGGAGGTGGGAGAGCGGAGGATGCTGACCAGGATGATGTCCATCATGGACAGCACCTCCCACCCCCTGCATGAGTCTGTGGAGTCCCTCCGAAGCTCCTTTAGCAATAGACTGCGGCACCTCATTGCAGGAAGGAGCGCTTCCACAGATCCTTCCTCCCATCAGCTGTCAGGCTCTTTAACAAAAAAATGGCTGTGTGTTAAGACCTACCGTATGCATGCATGTACATTTGTGTATGTATGTATGTATATATGTGCTAAGCAACACGCTTATTTAATTATATATTTATTCATGTATTTATTTCTTGACCTACTTATTACCTATCTATTTATGTCTAAAATGCCTTTCCTATTCCTGCATCCTCACCCTCTTGCCACTGGAACAACGAAATTTCCCGAATACGGGATGAATAAAGTTATCCAATCCAATCCAATCCAATCCAATAGTAACGAGGGTTTTTTGAAACATTTTTTTTTTAAAAAACAAATATATTTTCTCATGTTATCCATCAGCTCAGTCCAAAGCTCTCAAGAATTGTCGCTGGCGCATCTTCTTTCGGCGGATCTTGAGCATCTCATTGTCTAACTGAAGTCCGGGATGTGCGTCAGCTTGGCCAGTTTCATCGCCTTCACCTTGATGAGATCGCCGCTGACAGGCAGACTCTGTCCTCTTGCTTCTTTCAACCACATGACCACCCCCTCATCAAGCTTTGGGTCTTGGAGCCTGCGTCAGCTTCATGCGCTTTGATGGAACTCCAGGTTTGATTGATTTGATTGGTTCTCTTAACTTCGACACCCCATTTCTTGCTTATCTCCTTGGCTAGCTTGGACTGATTCGACTCCTCCTTCGAAGCATCAATTATGTCAGTTCTCTTGCGTTTCTGAGCTGACATTGTGGGCTAAATTTGAAAAATAAATGAATTAAAAAGTACAACACACACAAAATAGTGACATAGTAGCGAGATTAGGGGGTGGCATAATTATTTTTTATTGAATTTTGTCAGGACCGAGCAAAAGTGGCATAATAGCGAGAGTGGCATAGTAACGAGGTGTCACAGTAACGAGATTTAACTGTAATGGTAGAATCCTTCCCATGGTACCAGGCTCCAAGCCCAGTGCTGGAATGTCCCATGCCTCCTTATCCCAAGCACGAGACAACCAAGAAAGAATTATGAGTCCTAAGGTACAATGTTTAATTTGCAGAACAAAGGAGTACTTTTGTTGAAAAGCAAATACAAGAAATAAGTATAATAGTAAAATATAAGTGTGCATACATGCACAATTTGAGTGATAACACAAACAAGAGACACAATCAGTGAGTAAAGTGAAAAGCATTACAGAATGGTGACAGTATACATTTGAGTACATAACACTAGTCTTGGCAATAAATCTTTGGAGGGGAGGAGGGGACGAGGGCGATTTGTGCTCCTGACAACAACTTTAATAACTCAGAAAAGCCTTACAAAGCAACAAGGACTTGAATCCAAAACGAAACCAAACCGGAGCATGGAGACGTTACTATCGTCCGGGAGGCGTCCGTGCCAGCCCGTGACGAGGGAGTGGCCGGTCCGGCGGGCGTCCGCGCCAGCCTGAGACGAGGCGTGGGAGTGGCTGGTCTGGCGGGCGTCCGCGCCAGCCCGAGACGAGACGTAGGAGAGGCCGATCCGGCGGGCGTCCGCGCCGGCCAGTGACGAGGCGTAGGAGAGGCCGATCCGGCGGGCGTCCGTGCCGGCATTTGGAGAGGAGTGGGAGTAGCCGGTCCGGCGGGCATTCCCGCTGGCCTTTTAAGTGCTGGCCAAGCCCCCTGCCCTTAACAGATGCCAGAATCTTAGAAAGGTCGTCGGGCACCTTACCTTGGCTGCTCGGGGGGCCGCCGACCCCCTCGTCCAGGGGGCCCGGAGAATCGCCGCCGACCCCCTCGTCCAGGGGGCCCGGCGTGTCGCCGTCACTTAAGGGCGGGCAGGAACTTGGAGGGCGGGAACTTGGCGGGCGGGAACTTGGCGGGTGGGAACTAGGCAGGCGGGAACCAGGCAGGCAGGAACTAGGCAGGCAGGAACTTGGCAGGCAGGAACCAGGCGGGCCAGCCGGCACCAGAAGCCTGGTTTGTGGCTTCGGCACGGGTGCGACTGGCAGTCCAGCCGGCACGGGGAATATACTGCATGGCTTCGGCACGGGTGCAACTGGCGGTCTAGCCGGCAAGGGGAGTATTGTGCGTGGCTTCGGCACGGGAATACGGGAAGCTTGGACGGGCGAGGTCGAGCATGGAGTTTGGATGGGCAAGGTCGAGCGAGGAGCTTGGACGGGCGAGGTCGACCGAGGAGCTTGGATGGGCGCGGTCGACCGAGGAGCTTGGACGGGCGTAGTAGAGCGAGGAGTTTGGACAGGCGTGGTCGAGCGAGGGTCTTGGACGGGCGAGGTCGAGCGAGGAGCTTGGACGGGCGTGGTCGAGCGGGGAGCTTGATCAGGGGCTCGAGGGTCCAGGCCTTCGTTCCGCTTCTCCCTGTGGCGCAGCGCTCGCTGCCTCCTCCGGGAGGACAGCACAGCACGCCGGCCGCCACTTGGTGGCCCATTGTAGATGGCCCATTGTAGATGGCCAGCCGACACGGGGAAAAACCTCGCTGCTGCGCCTCCCCACAAAGACAAGGCGGTGTTCGAAACTCCTACCTGAGCCTCCCCGCCGGCCGCCACGTGGTGGTCCATTGTAGATGACCAGCCGACACGGCGAATCCTGGTTGGGGTAATCCAGTTCGGAGGAATCGGAGGAGTCGGGGTCAACGTCCTCCGGGGGGGTGTATCGAAGTCCGGATCGGCTGAGGGAATCACAGTCCGAGTCCGAATCTCCAGTCCACAATCAATTAGCTCCCGGTCATCCTCACACTCAGGAAAATCAGAGTCCCAACCGACATAGATGCGGCGTTCCAACGGGGCCGATGGAGGCTGGGGATGACCTCTTAGCCGGGATTCTACGGCTGCAAAAACGTCTCAAAGGTGCCCACAGCACGCCGTAGTCATTATAGATTCCCTAAAAGATTTTGGGGAGCTTCCCGCTAAATCCATGTGGTCGGTGGGATCTGAGCTGGGTGGCTGGCGTCGACGCGAGCGTCGATGGCTTCCGGCTGGCTCCATGTGGTCGGATCGTTCTGTTACGATCGCGCCGAGACGTCGTGGCGCGGTCGGAGGGATTAGGACCCAGTAGCCGGGAAGCAGGAGGGGACGAGGCAATTTGTGCTCGTGACAACAACTTTAATAACTCAGAAAAGCCTTACAAAGCAACAAGGACTTGAATCCAAAATGAAACCAAACCGGAGCATGGAGAACAAGTGACATCGAGGAGAATGGTAGCGTGGCTCCATGGCCATGGGATCTACGCAGGAATTACACAGGTACCTTCGTAGGGATGTATGCAGGATCATGCAGTACGAGCCGACAATGAATACCACTTCCGTGGTGTTTAAATACACACATCAGGAAGTAATCATGAATCATGCGCAGCTGCTTGAACATAACGGCAATGCAGGAGGGACAAACGAGCTGCTCCTGACAAAAACAAGAGAATGATTACCATGAGAGACGATTATGGATTTGTGGCAGCAATCAAATCTATTAATCCATAGTCAGCTACTTCCGTCGTCAAGCAACGTGTCGCATTTCAGGAAAACTTCAGGAAATAATTGAAACTGGTAAGACAGATAAGCAAACATTCACATCGTTTTGACATTTAAAAAAAATCATGTGATGTGATTCATTCATTTTCAGAGCTGCCAACTTCTCCAGAATTTCTCAAACTCCATGACTCCTGACAAGCTCCCTAAACTTCAGAAATCCAAAAAATTGTCACTTAATTTATTCTTGAAGCAACATTTCATAAAAGTACAAAATTTTCAATTTAAATTCCTCGAAATTCACACCATCGCTACAGCTTCCGCATTTGATTGAACTGCACTGTAAACCGGATGAATTTGTTTACACGAGTGCATTGTGAATCATCCGAGTTACAAGTTCTGACTAATGATTCGTCTTGTGCGACTTCAGCGTGGTAATCGATTTTCACAAGGGAAGTACAGTGGTACCTTGAGATACGAGCTTAATGCGTTCAGGGACTGAGTTCGTATGTCGATTTACTCATATGTCAAATCAACGTTTCCCATATAAATGAACTAAATACAAATTAATTCGTCTGAACCCCCCCACCAAAAAACAAGATGGAACAATGGAAAACATATTTTTATTGGTTGTAATTCACCATATACTAACAGAGTAACACATAACCAATGGTTATGATGTTTAATAATAAAATGAGGCATTTTTCTATACAACCGGGAGTTCGCGGATGGGGGAGAGTCACTTGACGGATGCGCTCGTAACGTAAATAAACTTTAAATTTAACTTAAATGAACTTAGATTCTTATATCCACACACTAATCTGACGTTACACTAAATTTAAACCTTCTTGTGCAATAACCAAGGCAAAGAGGATCATGTATTCCACCGCGGCTTTTGGGGCGAACTTCCTGCTTCTCCATTCGTATTGGCGAGCCAGTTCAGTCTTGCATATACTACTCATGTTTTTCGATTATTTGGTGCTTAATATCAATTGTCATCATACGCGTTTTCTTCGCACTACCTTTCATTGCACCGACTTGCTTTGGATCCATTGCGTTTCCCTTAATTCTGCACTGACTAATGCAAAAAAACACGGAAAAAATGCAACGCTCCGCCCAGTGCTCGTAGCGATCTTTGCACGAGGGAAATGCGGCGAGAGAGACAGTGCGGTGAAATCATAAGTACCCTCTTGCGGCCTGGCCAACTGGCTGTCTCAAATGCTCGTATCTCAAAATTTGTCCCGTATATCAAGGTAAATATTTGCTCGGCATTTTACTAGTATCTCAAATTCCTCGTATGTCGGCACTCGTATGTCAAGATATTATTAAGGTATTATTAAGGCTGAATAAACCACCAGTCTTTTGTTTCGAAACAAATCCAACCATTTTCGGCGTTGTTCTAAAGCAGGGGTGCTCAATACGTAGATCGTGATCTAACAGTTGATCACTAAGGTACTACTGGCAGATCGCATGACAGTAAGATTTGATCCAAGGATTGGATTTGTAGTAAAAAAAAAATTATGGGATTTGAGCTGGGAAACAGCACCATTGAGTGTCCAAGCACGATTACTGCCTATCTGCACTATTTTGGGTCCTGCTGCATCAGATATATCATCAGCATACATAACTGCTGAGCTTTGTCAGTGGCCCGGAAAAAAAGGGTAGATCGCACAAAGTTGGCTTCTTAAAAAGTAGATCTTTGAGCAAAAAAGTTTGAGCATCCCTGTTCTGAAGGAAGTAGAGGAGTACACAGCACTGGTAAGTCTTATCAATATGCCTGCTCGGGATAAGCGCAAAATGGATGGCAATTTGAAAAAAAAAACTTCTAATAAGAATCCCAGACACTCGCAGAAGTTTATTGGTTCATATTCGAAGAAATATCCCATGTTGAAAGGACCAACATTTGCACATTGCAAGTGCAAATTTCAAAGAAAAACTTATTTTCATTACGCTGTACTTTTTCAATAGTTTGCAAAAACACCTAATCTCATCTCATTTTCTGAACCACTTTATCCTCATTAGGGTCGCGGGGGGTACTGGAGCCTATCCCAGCTGACTTCGGGCCAGACCCGTGAATCGGTGACCAGCCGATCGCAGGGCACAAGGAGACGGACAACCATGCACACTCACACCCATACCTAGGGGCAATTTAGAGTGTCCAATCAGCCCACCATGCATGTCTTTGGAATGTGGGAGGAAACCGGAGTACCCGGAGGAAACCCACGCAGGAGAACATGCAAACTCCACACAGATGGACATGACCTGGATTTGAACCCAGGACCCCAGAGCTGTGAGGCCGACGCGTTAACCACCGGGCCGCCCTGGCAAAAACACAATATTTCAACTAATGTAAAAACATGATAATAACTGTATGATTTAAATGATCCTACTTTTTTAAAACATTTTATTTCAATTTTGCGTGAATCACATTCACTCCGGAAAAATTCCGGAATTGGGACAAGGGTACTCCTGAAATGGGGTCGACGGATGTTGGCAGCTCTGCATTTTCCATACCGCATAGTGTCACAAGGTTGCAGGGTGTGCTGGAGGCTGGAGACACCCTGAATTAGTAGATAGCCACAAAGAGACCGACAACCATTTATGCTCACAATACTACCTAAGGGCAATTTAGTGTTCAAACAGCCTACGATGCATGTTTTGGGGATTTTGGAGGATACTTGTTATCATAAATCACCCCTCTTGGGGTACCACTTTGGGGTTTGCTTCAGGCTCAGGCCGGGTCAGGCTTTAATACACGTGGGCCGGGTCGGGTCAGGCTGGCTTTTTTAGGCCCAATCTTACCTCCAATCTGTTTGCATTACAGTACAATTTGAAAAAATGACTGTCAAAAATCACATGACAGCCCAATAACAGGAGATGCTGCTTTTCACTATTGAAAGTCCATTTGCAAACCACACTTCTTTCTTTTTGAAAGACACGTTTCATTTGGAAAACATTTTCCCTTTTTGAAAAACTGACAGGATTCTATTATTTAATCGGGGTTTAAAAATCTGTCAAAGTGGACCTGACCATGACTGGTTCTCTGTCTCCTTGTGCTCTGCGATTGGATGGGCACCGATTCAGGGTGTTGCCTGCCTGGTGACTGTAGTTAGCTGGGATAGGCTCCAGCACTCCCAAAGACCCATTTGAGGATAAGCATTTCAGAAAATGAATGAATGGAGAAAAAGTTTCAGATTTTTGATTTCCTCACATAAAAAAATGGAGGCAGAAATAAAACTGTTGTATTTTATAGGTCAGTATAAGGTCAATGCTAAAAGTGAGAAAGCAAGGAGCATTCACATATTCAAAATGTTTTATTACCATCATTTTCATTGTTACGGATTTACAAGTTTTCAAATTAAATCTCAGTGTAACTGACACATCTTTTTCCCCAACAGCTCATTGGAAGTGGGAATCCATTCTGCATTACTGGCTCCACAAGAAGTTCCAGCTGGGCTGGCGGTTCAAGCACCGGGAGTTCTGTTATCCTATAAAGTTGGGAATATGCTCGACCCACCACAACCAGCTCATCTGCAGGGATTTTGGTATTTGGACCTTTCAGATGGCGGAAGTACAACTTGAAATGGCGTACAAGTTTGGTGGAGTAACTCCATTGTAATGTTGCATTGAGATACAAGCAGCAGGAAGTAGAATAGGAAGATCCACCAGCACCACGCAGCCACACGATGTCATAAATAGAAAAATCTTGAACCAATTCTGAAGGCACATGTAGACTGGCAATATCTAGAAACTTAAAAAAAAGAACAGAAACAAAAAATGAAAGGAATTGTAGGGACAAATGTAACATTGTTAGTGTTGGGGTAACCTCAATTAATGCCATTGTGCTCTTCTTTAATGTGCCCTAAACGCACTGTTTTCGGAACATTTTCTGCCAGCGAACTTCCCGGTGCTCTCCGAAAAACGTTTTATCTCCCTGTCGTTACGGGAAGACTTGGTGAGACACGATGCCGCCGGCTGCGCCGAACCAACTCAGCTGCAAGGTAAGACGCCTTTCCATGTCAACCACAAACGCCACCCTTGGAAGAATTTCCACCAGCGAATCTCCAGGTGCTCCCCGGAACACTTTTTTTTCTGTCATGACGGGAGTTATAAAACATCCACCCATCCATAAATCACGCTCCATCTATTCTCTAATCCTTATAAAACCTGATCTACGGATGGATGTGTGTGTGAACCTGGAAACTTGCTGGCAAACTCCCCCGAAAATGATGCCCCCAAATGACACCCCACACCACAACTACACCGGGTCAGTGCGTCCATCACCATTGCGTCTCGCCGAGTCCCTCCGCCACGACAGGGGAAAAAAGTGTTTTGGGGAGCAGGAATAGATAAAGCGTGATTAATGGACAGGTGGATGTTTTAGGTTAGCATTCTCGCGCTAGTTTTGTCCAAACCCTGCATCGTAGAGAGTTGACATGGTGGCCAGAAACGTTTGTCGAATCCTAATAGACGAGTGATTGAATTTCTTTACCCTCTCCAAGTGTGTAAACTCAAGCTTTGAGCATTTGCAAGTATTATCGATGAGTATGCCTGACTAGAACTATGTTAGCTTGCTGCTTCTTGTGGTAGTTCTCCAGCACTCCTATTGTGAGTATTTATCTGATAAATTAATTAATTTACAGATTTATTATTTATAGATTATATTTAAATATTAATACATTACAGTATGTTGATATGTATATAACAGTGTTACGTTTAATATATTCAATTCTAGGTATTGTATATATGCGATTACATGTAAGTATGAATAATAGTAAAAGTATATTAGGGGTGATCCTACTTTGCATTTTTTCTATTATCGCACCAATATCTGGTCTACATTATCCGTGAAATTCGAGGGAAGACTGTAGTCTACTATATTCCTGGCCTCAAAAAACAATTCAACTATTAGTCTTACCATTATTTCTCCCATCCTGCAGCTGAAGGCTGTGTCACTTGGCTCGCCAACCATCTGGATGTTAAGACCAATTTCTTTAAGAATACAGCCTTTCAGATTCAACTTGGAAAACCTACACCATGGGAACATAGAGACAATTCGGATTTAATAAAGTAATACATAAATTATCTAACCTAATAGGTGAAGAAAAATATTACAATTTAAAAGTGCATTGCATATGTCTTGCAATACTGAATGGATATGTACCATTAATAGAAAAGCAGGTAAAAAAAACAACCAAAAAATGGATAAGTAATGGGTAATAATTTCTGTGTACAAAATACATTCGCGTCAAACACTTATATACTGTGTGTGTGCGTGCGTGCGTGCGTGGGCACCTGGGCTCCCAGAACACTTTGTAATATGAGGAGAAAGTCCCCACAGTCCAAATGGTGTATCAGAAGTTTTTGGGCCCTAGATTAAGATTTTTTTTTCCATATTGCTGTGATTTAATTTCAATATGATGCCAATGTACCTATTATCATCAATTTTTCTGGTGTCTAGATGAGTTAATTTGCATGTTCTTTCTAAATCCCAGCTGTATTCATGTGTATGGAATTGCGCACCCTGTATGTGGCCTCTGAACTATAATTTGATACTCGTTTCTCTTGAACGGTCCTAGTTGGCGGGCTTTTTTGTGATTGGCCGCCTTTAGTTTGTGGGCGTCGTCACTTCAGGTAACCGTTATTGCATGCCAGCCCCTTCCAGTAAAACAACAGAGGACCAAAAGAGAAGATGAAGTTGATGGACAGGCAAACGTGAAAGGTACTAGGCCAATTTATGATAAAGCATTGTTTTTCTTTAGCAAATTGGCACTTCTAAAAATCATACTTTGATGAAATGATTGTAGTTGTCTTTTTACTAATGAATCTTAATCAGATAAGATTACTTGATTCATTTCCTCACAATAGAGGTAGTAACTGCCAAGAGCTAGATAACATCATTCAGCCTATTCCAATCAAGATTTCACTCGGAGCGTGATGCGATGTTTGTCAATTAATAATGCGATAGTCGACACGAAAATGGTAAATGCTAAAAGCGTTTTTACGGTGCACGTATATGACGTTGTTTCCTCTATTCCCGCACACGACTTAATTGGTTGGTTACCGAGTTAAACACGTTGCTTGAGAAATTATTAGATCTTAAAATTGTCGACAGTAGAAAGTAGGAAACTATGCAAAAAAAGCATTTTAAAGCGTTTAAAGTAGAAATGGACAGAATGTTGGCTCTCTGACACATAAGTCACATTGAGTTCTGCTTCTACTACTATTTGGTCATGCATACTTCAAAATAATCATTTCTAAACAGGAGATGTTCTGAAATCTTATTTACATTTTTTACAACATGAAATCACTTACATTGAATTTTATAGAGTAGGTAATACAGTTTTTTGTTATATCACTGATCAACAACCAATAAAACATTTTAAAAAATAATTTACTTTCACACTATTGCATTATATTCCAACTGGTTTGAAACATCTATACCCTTACAACTTCGTTGAGAGAAAATACATGTTTCTCGTCTCTGAAATGTGTGGCATTTGTGACTTCAATATTTGTAGATAACTATGTGTAGCTACAGCTATTTTATTTTAGAAACATTACTAGAAAAGTGGGCGGCCCGGTGTGGCGAGTGGTTAGCGCGTCAGCCTCACAGCTCTGGGGTCCTGGGTTCAAATCCAGGTCACGTCCACCTGTGTGGAGTTTGCATGTTCTGCCCGGCCGGGCCTGCGTGGATTTCCTCCGGGTACTCCGGTTTCCTCCCACATTCCAAAAACATGCACGGTAGGCTGATTGGACACTCTAAATTGCCCCTAGGTATGGGTGTGAGTGTGCATGGTTGTCTGTCTCCTTGTGACCTGCAATTGGCTGGCCACCTATCAGGGTGTCCCCTGCCTCTGGCCCAGAGTCAGCTGGGATAGGCTCCAGCACACCCCGTGACCCTAATGAGGATAAAGCGGTTCAGAAAATGAGATAATAGAAAACTGTAGGACATCTATCCAATCAATAAAACACACCTTTTTCAGTTATTGCAACAACCGAAGAGGAAAATTATAAGAACACAAAAACATAAGAGACCTTTTCCCTTCTGTAAATGTCCACTGAGAAGACTAATGAGGAAATAAAGTTCAACTCAGATGACAGTTCATGGCGTTACAAAACATTTACAGTGGTGCCCTGACATACGAGCAATTTGAGATACGAGTAAAATTTTGAGCAAATATTTATCTTGAGATACGAGACAAATTTTGATATACGAGCAGACAGCGGACGCGAGAGGCTGCTCATAAGAACAGCACTGTCTCTCTCCCCGCAACACCATCGTGTAATGTCTCTACAAGCACTGGGCGGAGCGTTGCATTTTTTTCCAGTGTTTTTTCCCCCCATTAGTCAGTGCGAATGGTGTATTTACTACTTCTCGTTGGCAAGTGGTCGTGCGTTATCCTATTGTGAGGACATTTGTGTGCATCATTTTGGGAATATTTTGAAGGGAATACAAAAGCAAACAACCCTCGATAGGTTGCATCTGAAAGCCAGGGTGGAGGCGGGGCAAATAGAGCCAACCCAGAGAAGGAAGGTATAAAAATTTAAAGTGTAAGGTTAGATTACCGTAATTACTCGAATATAACGCGCACTCGAAAATAACACGCAGGTCATTTTGGGCCCAAAAAATCTGGAAAAACGCAGTACTCGAATATAGTGCGCACCTAAAATTTCCCGCTGACGAAAATCAGAAATCTTACCTTTTTTTCTTCGTTTCACGATTGTTTTGTTCAAACAAATTTATTCATTAGAATCCTTCAAATGAAGAGTTCCTCTCTCTCTTTGTCTGTCCTCTTGTTATGATCGCGCCGCGTCGCTGGGTCGTCGCAGCGCGATCGAGGGCATCTGTTACGGTCGCGCCGCGTTGTGCGACGCGACCGTGGATGTAGGTAGACCCAAATACAGGAAGCAGGAGAGGACGAGGCATTCAGCGTGATACGGAGTCCTTTAATGAATCAACCAAGGCGTGGAAACAAACGTGGCCGCATGCGGCGCGCATACGGACAGAGGCAACAGAATAACGACAGCTAGCGACCGCTAGCAACCGCTAACAACAGTCAATGATAGTCAACGATAGTGAACGATCCGGCGACGTGTGATGACGCGTTGCTACTTAAATACAGGAAACGAAAGGAATCAATGGATTGGCTACAGCCGGTATGCGTCAACTTCCTCTTCCTCCCACAACACATCATCCGATTGGCTTTACGAGATGACGTAAAATCCGTGCGTCGGCTGTACGAGATGACGTAAAATCCGTGCGTCAAAGTGAGTTTGACAATGCTTTTTTCGATCGAAAATTTATAATTTATTTTAGTTATTGATTATAACACTGAACTGAGAGAGGGTGAACTGAGACGAGTACGAGGCTAGAGGGGGGCAGTGGTGGTCTCGGCTTTCCGATTTTCGATCGGGTTTACGAGATGACGTAAAATCCATGCGTCGGCTTTAGGAGATGACGTAAAATCCGTGCGTCAGCTGTACGAGATGACGTAAAATCCGTGCGTCAAAGTGAGTTTGACAATGCTTTTTTCGATCGAAAATTTGTAATTTATTTTAGTTCTTGATTATAACACGCACCCCCAACTATTGGAATTAATTATATAGCAAAAACCTGCGTGTTATATTCGAGTAATTACGGTAAATTTATTTTTGAGTGTGTCTGCATCGTAATCCAAGTTCATTTAAATATGTTTATGTTATGTTACGAGCGCATTGCCGTGCAAAAAGTCTCTCTCTCCCCCCTCTCTCTGTCACTCTCTCTCTCCCTTCCGCGAAATCCGTCTAATTTTAGTATACTATTAAACACATTTTAATAATATTAAACCACTAGTTATTTGTTACTTTGTTAATAGATGGCGAATTAGAACAAATAACAATGTTTTTCCAATTCAATATCCTGTTTTTGGTGTTTTTTTCAGAGGGTTGGAACAAATTAATTTGTTTTTAGTTCATTTATATGGGAAACGTTCGAGTTACGAGAAAATCGACATACGAGCTCAGTCCCGGAACGCATTAAGCTCGTATCTAGAGGTACCACTGTATATTGAATTTAACGGTCTTACACAAACTTTAAGATTGTATTTTGCCTACAATGTCAAAAGCATCAGCTGGTGTCTGCAACCATTGAGACTTTGGACAAGTGCAAAGCATGTGTGGCGCCTGTGTCGTCATTGAAGTAGTTTGGCCATAAATGCAAAGGTGTAGTATGTTGTTAATTCTTATTATATATTTAGTGTACATAATTAAAGAGTTCTAGTATGAAGATGAGATTATAAAAAATAATGCTGGATATTTCATCAGATGAAGATTATTTGTAAAATCATCAATTAATATGAAACAGACTTGTTGAATGATATCATTAATGAGCTTGTTTTTCGCTGTACAATAGGGGACAAAGATCCTGTTTTAACACAGCGCTAAAATAACTGTTGTTAATAGTTCATAATCTCCGTTTCAAACTGGAAGGACTGTACTCACAAATGACAGAGCACTTCATTTTGTTTCTCATCTCATTTTCTGAACCGCTTTATCCTCACTAGGGTCGCGTGGGGTGTTGGAGCCTATCCCAGCTGATTCCAGGCCAGAGGCGGGGGTACACCCTGAATCGGTGGCCAGCTGATCGCAGGGCACAAGGAGACAAAGGACAACCATGCACACTCACAATTTAGAGCGTCCAATCAGCCTACATGCATGTTTTTGGAACGTGGGAGGAAACCGGAGTACCGGGAGGAAACCCACGGAGGCCCGGGCTGAACATGCAAACTCCACACAGGTGGGACGTGACCTGGATTTGGACCCCAGAGCTGTGAGGCCAACACGCTAACCACTCGCGCCACAGGACCACCTCATTTTGTTTCTGTTAAAGTTTATCTGGCCAAAATGTTCTACAGTTTGTTCAGGAGACTCACATAAATTCTGCTTCCAACGGATACCAAAGGATGTCCACCATCTCGTACAGGTGAATATACATATCTGTAATTTTGAACTTTTAAACTGTTTCTGGTATCACTTATTGGATTCGTTTTTCTTTAATTCTATTATTTTAGTATGAAGATACTACTGACAGAAATGTGGAGAAAACACTGCCAGAGAGCGAAAGTGTTCCACAAATGGACCTGGATGAAGTTTCTGATCGTAATAGTAGGGATACATCTGATGACAAATGTATACCATATTCGGAGTCAGAAGAAGAAAATTAGAAAATAAAGATTTGACAGCTGTACATTTTGATATAGCCATTCAAAACTAAAGAGGGAACATCTAATGAACCTGGAAAAACAATCCAATTCCTGCCCAGGACATCAAAAGCCCCCAATACTAGTGAAACAAACGGTTCACCAAGGAATAAACCAGATGATACACCTAATCTTCTCAATTGAGAACATTTGTCAATGAGCAAAAATAACTATTGTTATGTTTGTGGTAAAACACAGAATGAAATAGCTTGGCCCTTAATGATTCATAAAGATGAAGGAGAAATTGCACATGTATTTTCTTTGCCTGCAAACTCAAAAGGGTGAAAGATCTTGTTAGAGAAACTGAGGAATAAAGGACATTTTAAGCACAACACATCAGTTTTGCAAGATGGAAAGGGATTGCTGAAAGTAAAGAGGAAAACAAAGTCTGAAGCGGTGAAAGGAAAATTTGTTCACTGCAGGCACTGCCAAAGGATGTATATTCGGAGCTTTGGAGACATGTTGGCATTTTTTCAGCACTTATTTTCAAACAGATTTCATATAATTAGTGGAAAACCATCAAAATGACCTTACAGCATCTTTAAAAATGAATAGTAAAAAAACATTATTTCTAAGGAAGTAGTAGGAAATGTAGGCGGCCCAATAGTTAGCGCATCGGCCCAACAGTTCTGAGACCTAGGGTTCGATCCTGCATCCGGACCTTCCTGTGTGGAGTTTGCATGTTCTCCCCAGGCTTGTGTGGTTTTCTCCATGTTAAGGAAATTATTGTTTTAAGTAGTAGTATCATACTGTTTGCTGTTACACTAACGGCTAATCATTATACCAACACTAAAATCATTATATTAAGTAAAACTGACTTAATATATTATAGTTGATTTAAAAAAAATATCCTTATCATTTTAGGCAATACAATGATAATTATTTTAGTCAAATATTTTTTGTCAATAATAATAATAAAAACACAGAGTTTGAAAGCAAAAGGACTATAACACAGCCAAAATGAATGATTATGAGATGCAGGACAGCACCCATCAGACCCACTAAACCAGGGGTCCCCAACCACCGGGCCGGTGACCAGTACCGGTCTGCGAGCCACCTGGTACCAGTCCGTCAGAGAAATAAATATTAACGTTTTAAATCTCGCCGTCCTACTTGAAATGAGAAAAGCTGTTACAATAATAATAATGAAAATAAATAATTGCTCTCATGCCTGGGACTTATTTTTTGCCGCCTTGGACGTCATCTGTGGAACATACAGCCCCCTCCACCTCCACACTTCTGTTTTAAGTAGTTGCCCTCCGCATACACCGGTCCGCGCGGAAATAGGAAGAGTTTTACCGGTCCGCGGTGAGAAAAAGTTTGGGGACCGCTGCACTAAACGATCCAAATGAAGTCTCCCTGTGTTTTTTTGTTGCTACACAAACAGCAGCCTTATTAAAAATTTCCTTAACCACACTAACCCACTGTCTTCATTTGAGGACAGCCTTTAATTCTTTTCTTACTTGATATCAAGGACTTTCCCTATTTTATGCAAATATGAAAATTTTGCAAAAATCTAAATCTATCATTCTAAACATTCTAAATTGCCCCTAGGTGTGAGCGCAAATGGTTTGCTTTCTCCTTGTGCCCATAGTTAGCTGGAAAAGGCTCCAGGACTCCCCGCGACCTTTGTGGGGATAAGCGGTAGGGAAATTGAATAATTTTTTGTGTTCATTATGAGATATGAGTTGGGATTCAATAATTTCTTGTCTTTCCAGTCTTTTCAGGCCAAGTTTAAATAGTTGTTTTTACCATTCATACCAAAATTAACAGGTCACGATTCGATTCTGATTAATCACGTACTACACTTTATGACAGATGATGTATCCAAGATGGCGGCGCGCACTGACGCAGCGGCTCTATGCTCTCCAGTTCGGTGTCGTTCGTTATCCTACAGTCGCCAGGATTTAATCACTATCAGAAGGATATGCGATACATCCGATTTCACAACAAACTCTCCGGGATCTCCGTGGACAGCCAGCCCACTCAAAGCACGTTGAAGGCGGCGAAGGGACAGAAAGCAGAAGCGTGGATGCCGGGCGGGCCTTGCTGCTAAGCTGAAACAACAACCACACCGAGCACCGCTTCCTAGTATCTTTTTGACTAACGCCCGATCCATCACCCACAAAATGGATGAGTTGGAACTTCGAATTGCTACAAACAGCTTTGTTAGGAACTGTAATATTATTCTCATCACAGAAACGTGGCTACACTCGCATATCCCTGACGCTGCGGTATCGCTAGCTAGCCGAACGCTTTTCTGAACGATCATTCAAAAGAATTAACAGGCAAAAGCAAAGGAGGAGGACTGCGCCTTGTTTATACATAATGAATGGTGTTCTGACAGTAGGATCATTGACACTCACTGTTCCCCGGATTTAGCGCTATTGGCAATACGGTGTAGGCCCTATTATTTACCGAGAGAGCTAACGGTTGTCATAGTAACGGCGATCTATATACCTCCGAATGCTAACGTTAACACACCACTTAACCTCCTGCTAACGGCTGTAAACAAACAACAGCTTGACCACCCCGATGGCGTTTTTATTGTCGCTGGTGGTTTCAACAAGGCGTGTTTAAAGACTGTTTTACCTAAGCTTATTCAATACGTAAATTGTAATACTAGAGGAGACAAAACTCTTGACCATGTCTATTCTAACATCTAACATCAAACATGCTTATAAAGCCACTTCCCTCCCTCACCTAGCTGGATCAGATCACCTCTGCCTATCTCTCACCCCCGCTTACACTCCACTCCGGAGGCAAACAACGCCACAAATAAAGATAATAAAAACTTGGCCCGAGGATGCACTTTCTCAGCTGCAGGACTGTTTTTCCCGCACCAACTGGGAACTTTTCGTACACGACAACCTCCAGGACTACACGGACTGTACTTTCTTACATAAAAAACTGCATTGACAACGTCACTATAAATAAACGAATACGGGTTTTTCCTAACCAAAAACCCTGGATGACCAATGAGACACAGGCACTCATCAAATGCCGTAACACCGCCTTTAGATCAGGGGACAAGATAAAATATAGAGCTGCCAGAGCTGAGCTGAAAAGAGGCATTAAAAAGGCCAAAGCAGCATATACTAAGAAAATTGAGGAGCACTTCACAGAAAATAACCCAAAGAAGATGTGGAAAGGAATACGACATATTACCAACTACAATAACAATATGTCTGTTAATGCAGATGCCTCACTAGCGGAGGAATTGAACCGTTTATTTGCCCGCTTTGAGACTGACAAATCAGACCCAGTCTCAACACCCCCTCCACCACCCTGCAGCAATACACTGAAGTTCCAGGAACAGGAAGTGAGACTGGTAATGCGGTCTGTGAACACCAGGAAGGCTGCTGGCCCAGACGGAGTACCTGGGAAGGTGCTCAAAGCTTGTGCTGACCAGCTGGCTGGAGTCTTCACAAAAAAATTCAATTGTTCCCTGCAACAATCCATCATTCCATCCTGTCTGAAATCTGCCACCATTATCCCTGTCCCCAAAAAGCCAACCATTGACAGCATGAATGATTATAGGCCTGTTGCACTCACGCCTGTGATCATGAAGTGCTTTGAAAAGTTGGTAGCCCGCCATATCAGGAATACAATCCCTCCCTCAATTGACCCTCACCAGTTTGCTTATAGAGCAAACAGGTCCACTGAGGATGCGATTGCCATTGCTCTACATACAGAACTGAGCCACCTGGAACACCATGGGAACTACGTGAGGATGCTCTTCATTGACAATAGCTCAGCCTTCAACACCATAAAACCGGACATTCTGACTGACAAACTCTCCCACCTTGGAATATCCTCTTCAATCTGCTGCTGGATAAAGAACTTCTTGACCAACCGACCACAAACTGTTAGACTTGGTCCCCACCTCTCTTCCTCCATTGCACTGAGCACTAGCTCCCCTCAAGGCTGTGTACTGAGTCCTCTTCTGTACTCCCTGTACACATACGACTGTACCCCCACCCACCAGTCTAACGCCATCATCAAATTCGCTGACGACACCACTGTGGTCGGACTCATCTCAGGAGGGGATGAGTCGGCCGACAGAGATGAGGTCAACAAACTGTCTTCGTGGTGCTCGGTGAACAATCTCACACTGAACACCACGAAAACTAAACAAATAATCCTGGACTTTTGCAAACACGGCACAGATCTGACCCCACTCCTCATAAATGGAGTATGTGTAGACAGGGTCCAGTCCTTTAAATTCCTGGGGGTCCACGTCACGGATAAGCTCTCATGGTCTACAAACATCACGGCAGTAGTGAAGAAGGCTCAGAAACAACTCAATTTCCTCAGGGTACTTAGGAAGAACAACTTGGGCACCAAGCTTCTGATAACCTTCTATAGAACCACTTTAGAGACCATCCTGGCGTACTGCATCAGTGTGGTACGCTGGAAGCACGGCGGCAGACAAAAAGGCCATGCAGAAAGTGATTAACACTGCCCAGAGGATTATCGGCTGCTCTCTGCCCTCACTGGAAGACATTGCCAGCCCTCGTTACCTCAGCAGAGCCAGGAACATCATAGGGGACCCTTACCCTCTGCTGCCCTCTGGCAGACGCTATAGGTCCCACAAAGTACGGACAAATAGGCTTAAGGACAGTTTTTTCCCCACATCCATCAGAACTCTAAATTTGCGGTAACACAACACACATTCCCTTCTGAGGTAATATGAAAAGATGTTTGGGTGGTGATCTGCCTCCTACTAGCTGACTGAAGGTAAGTGAAAGACAGTGAGAGGTAAGTGACCTGTATCAATAACAGCAGAATGCCAAATTACAAGTCTGTAACTATCACTTATTTAGGTCTTTTGCCCAGTAAACGCAGCTTATGGAGAAGCACCACTAATTTTGTCATACGCAGTTTCTGGGTGTGATGACAAGTAGGCTTTTTTTGTTGTTGATGATGACGACAGGGCCTATGTCCGATTATTATTATTATTATTATTATGACGATTATTATTATTTTATATACCAGTTTAGAAAAAACTAAAGAAAAGTGAAAATAAAAATGTAAAATAACATCTTAAAGCATGTATATAACACTCAATGAAGAACAGTTATTTAAAATAAATAAATGGCAGCTCAAAACATTAGCTTGAGATCTCCAGGAATTATAATCCAAAACAGGGCCAGAAGACAAAAATAACATTCATCCACTACTCTACTCGCTTTACACACACGACTGCAGACCCCGCACCCTGAGAACGTCATTGTGAAATTTGCGGACGATAGAACAGTGGTGGGGATGATCATGGGAGAATGAGACGGCCTAAAGAGATTAGGTCCTTAGACTCAACAAGTGGTGCGCACTCAACAACTTGGTGCTGAATGTCTCCAAAACCAGAGAACTCATCCTTGACTTCCGACGGAACAAGGCTGCTCCGTCGCCCCTGTATATTAATGGCGAATGTGTGGAGCAAGTAGAGACTTTAAAATTCCTAGGAGTCCACATCTCTGCTGATCTCACTTGAGCGGCAAACACCACAGCATTCATCAAGAAGGCGCAGTAGAGGCTACATTTCCTGAGAGTACTCAGGAAGGAGCAACTGAACACCAACTTGCTGGTGACCTTCTACCGGTCTGCCATTGAGAGCATGCTGACCTACGCTGTATCAGTGTGGCACTCAAGCTGCACAGAAGCCAACCGGAAGACTGCAGAGGGTGATCAACACAGCCCAAAAGATCATAAACTGCCCCCTATCCACCCTGTCCAGCATCTACGAATCCCGGTGCCTTAGAAGGGCAGCGAGCATTATAAAAGACAATACACATCCCGGCTTCCACCACTTAAACCTGCTGCCCTCTGGAAGGTGCTACAGAGCTATAACTGCCAAGACCAACAGACTCAAGGACAGTTGGACACTTGAGCTGGGAAACAGCGCCCGCGTGCATCCAAGCATGATTACTAGATGTCAAAGCAGGGTGGCTGAGTGCTGCAAAGTGGTGGACGCGAGTGGAAATGCAGCGGCCCGCTGTTTATTTCCACCAAAGACACATGTAAAGATTGAGAGATTAATTTTGAATTGATACATCGTGCATTGAAATAAGGCAGAGTTAATTTTCTTTTAACACCTTTATTTTTGTTCTTAGACATTCTTTTGCATTATTTGATTCAGTGTTACTCTTTTATGTCTTTTTCAGCTACAAATTGTGTTAATTTTACGCTCAACACTGACAACTTTGTGGCCTCAAAGTTTTCTTAATTGTCTTGTGATGTATGATGCCGTTTTAAGCAAACATCTCTACTGTTTGTAACAGGATTTTATGTGAATTTTGACATTTAGAATTGAATCCCAAATACAGTAATACCTTGACATACGAGGAATTTGAGATACGAGTAAAATTCTGAGCAAATATTTATCTTGATACGAGACAAATTTTGAGATATGAGCATACGAGACGTGAGAGGCTGCTTATGATTTCAGCGCACTGTTTTTCTCGCCGCATCTCCCTTGTGTAAAAATCTCTACGAGTACTGGGCGGAGTGGTGTATGCATGACAGAGCTGGCTCACCAATACGAGAGAAGTTTTTCAACAATATGCACCATCCTGAAGCAGAAGGATGCTATTAAGGATATCAAGCCTTGCAAAGAACCATAATTTCCAAGCTGTGCAGTGATATTCAAAACGAGATGGAGAGCCTTCTTTTAATATAGATAAAAGATAAACAGTTAGCGGGAGATAGCGTGGCCGAGTTGATAATATGTGAAAAAAACAGCGGAATTTACAGGAATTTAAAAGCAAAGCAAGCATCTGAAAAAGGGTAGCCTTCAACACCACCAGAACCTTTCATTTAAGTTAAATTTATCTTTACGTATGTTATGTTACGAGCGCGTTGGCGTCCAACAAGTCTCTCTTTCTCTCGTACACGCACCCCACGTTATACTGAATATAATGTCATTTTATTATTAAACATCATAACCCCTGTTATTTGTTGCTCTGTTGGTAGATGTTGAATTAGAACCAATAAAAATGTTTTTCCATTGTAAAATCTTGTTTTTTGGTGTCTTTTCAGATGGTGGGAATGCAATAATTTGTATTTAGTTCATTTCTATAGGAAACGTTGATTTGAGATACAAGTAAATTGACATAAGAGCTCGGCGCCGCAACACATTGAGCTTGTATCTCAAGGTATTACTGTAGTTAAAACAGTCCGTCATTTAAGAAAAAATACGTTGCAACCTGTCAGAATTTTCGATTTCTGTAGCTTTGTTGACTCTGCAAAGGGATGGAAACAAAATGGATGGATGTTTGTGATGGCCAAACAGTTTTACCTGACGGTCCAAGTTGTATTCCTAGTATTTTCCTTTAGAGAGGGAAACTGTTGAATTAATTCATGATCTTCAGGGAGTAGGACTGGAGACACACATCTTACTGCAGAGGAGATAAAATTTATTTAATGATTGCACTCAATAAAATTAGTATCTCTGTCTCAATTATTGGTCTCGTTGCTATTGGTATTGCAGTTAGTATTGTAAGGCTGTCACAACTAATCAATGAAATCAATAAAAACTGATGTATGAATATTTTGCCAATTAATTTGATAATTGGCATGTGTACTCCCTTCAATCAAAAGCCTTTATTGTCATCATACACAGCTGCGTATAACGAAATTGGTGACAGTGTAAGTGAAGTAGTGAATGGAAATCAATAAAACAAAGGCATTTGCAATCAACATTACACGAAAGTGCGGAATCTATATTCTCTTTCAGTTGTATTTGGCATAGATTGACAAAGAAAAACCCGGAAACATGAGCATTTTCATTTGATGTTTGAAAATATGTTTAACTCATCATCTTAGAACCATCATCCTTAATTTAAATGGAAAAAATCACCCCCCGATGAGTCATCACCTTATCGTGTTTGTAGGTTTTGTGTGTACCAATGATCCTAGGAGCTATGTTGTCTGCGGCCTTGTGCCCCTGGTAGGGTCACCCATGGCAAACTGGTCCGAGGTAACAGACCAGAGAAAGAACGACTCAGAAGACCTCTGATCATGAACAACATAATTGAATGACTTTTTCACCCGGCTGGACACGGGTTACCGTGGCCCTACTCTGGAGCCAGGCCTGGAGGTGGGGCACGATGGCGAGGCCCTGGTGGCCGGGCACAGCCTGAAGAATCTACATGAGTTCAGCTTCCCATAGGCCTACCAACAGTGGGGGGGAGCTAAAGAGCTCGGGTGCAACAACCGTTGGGAAGGAGACTGGCTCTTGGGATGTGGAATGTCACCCCTCTGGTTGGGAATGAGCCTGAGCAGGTTGAGAAGTTCCGACTCCATGTAGTTGGGCTCACTTCTATGCATAGCTCAAGTTCCGGTACCACTCCTCTCAAGGGGGGTTTGTCTTCTCTTCCATTGTGGAGTCGCTCCCGGTGAGAGGCGACGAGCAGGCAGGTGTGGGCATACTTATTGCCCCCTTTGGGTACTCCGTCATTCTGCTGGGGGACTTCAATGCTCACATTTTTCTCAAATTTTCCAAGATGGCGCCGTCAGGTGATAGCCGGTGCAGTAGCTCTGCCCACTCTTATTTGTTTTTTGTGTTTTACAGCCTTTCTATCTTTTTTATTACATTTTAATATTTCTTTATACATTCCTTATTACTTTACTTTGTACTTTAATGTTTTTACAACTTTCTTTGTTCTGTTAGCCTGGCTTATTTTTGCTACTTCTTTTTAGGAACCATTCAGCCATGCCTACATAGTCATACACATGGGATTAGCTGTGAACAATACGCAGCAGAAGGAGCGACATCTCAATGCCGCTGGAAATCCGGAGCTGGACAAAAGTGCCGGGAGAAGAAGCGACGCTTCAGACCAACCATTCCATCTATTATTATGGGGAAAGTGAGATCCCTCCCCGATAAGACGGAAGAGCTTTCGGCGTTTACCAGGCCGGAAACGGAGTCGATGAGTTGTACTCTGCTACTATTGATTCTTCAGCTCCAGACTACTGAGGGACTGTGCGGATGAGCTTGGAAGAGTGACTGCATATTTTCAACCTCGGTCACAGTCTGCAGAAGTTCCCCATCTTGTGGAAGACTTCCTGTGTGTGGTTCCAGTTTTATCCAACTCTACAACGTCTTTTCTTGTGTCTGTATCCGTTTTGCTACTGCAACCAAGATGGCGCTGCTCAAGTGGCAGCCGGTAGCGGTAGCTCTGTCCGCTCTTGCTCGTTTTGTGTTTTTGCTGCTTTTCTGTCTTTTTTATTGCATTTTGGTATTTAGTTTTTTTTACCTAAGTCTACAATGTCTTGTGTGTCTTGTGTCTGTCTTGCTACTGCAACCAAGATGGCGCTGCTCAAGTGGCAGCCGGTAGCGGTAGCTCTGTGCGCTCTTGCTCGTTTTGTGTTTTTGCTGCTTTTCTGTCTTTTTTATTGCATTTTGGTATTTAGTTTTTTTTACCTAAGTCTACAATGTCTTGTGTGTCTTGTGTCTGTCTTGCTACTGCAACCAAGAAATTTCCCGAATACGTGATGAAATAAAGTTCTAACCTAACCTAACATGGGCAAAGACAGTGAGACCTGGAGGGCGTGATCGGGAAGAACCCTGATCAGAAGCCGAGCGATGTTCTATTGTGGGACTTCTGCGCTTACCACGGAGTGACAATAATGAACAACATGTTCAAGCATAAGGGTGACTATATGTGCAGTTGGCACGAGGACACCCTAGGCCACAATGATTGACTTTGCGGTCATGTCATTGGACTTGCGGCCACGTCTTGAACACTCAGGTGAAGATAGGGGCGGAGCTGTCAACCGATTACCACCTGGTGGTGATTTTGCTCCGATGGTGAGGGAAGATGCTGGTCTGACCCGGCAGACCCAAACGTTTAGTGAAGGTCTGATGGGAACACTTGGCAGAGTCCCCCATCAGAAGGAAATTCAACTATCACCTCCGACAGAACTTCTCTCATGTCCGAGAGAGGCGGGGGACATTGAGTCAGAGTAGACCATGTTTCACGCCACTTAATTTTGTAAGTAGAGGTACGACTGTACTTAAAACAATACACTTGTACTGTTAAGTCAGTAAAATCTAATAAAGGAAGTTGTCCTGAATTTTTTCTTGTAACTTTGAAGATGCCAAAACAACTAAGTTAAATTGTTAAGGTAATAAAAAGTGCCATCGCTTCGTTGCATTAGTTCGATTAGTCATTTCTGAAAATAATCATTAGTTGCCGCCTTATGATATTAGTACTGAAACTTGAACAAATGTTCCAAAACTGATCTACCTAAACTGCCGTGACCGGATGATTCGCCGAAAGACGTTTCGCCGACGGACAGGTCGCCGAATGGACGTTTCGCCGAACGGCCGTTTGGCCGAATGAACGTTTCGCCGAACGGCCGTTCGGCCGAATGAACGTTTGGACGAACGGACGTTTCGCCGAAACAGGTTTTGCGCGCTCGCCCCGCCCCCGGATCGTGTGTGTACATGTTTTTCAACCTTGGCCCGTTACAGATAACATTCATTTAGGAATAACAAGGGCATGTACTGCCCCCCGCTGGACATATTTCTAAATACAAGTACGTACTACACTACAATGTGCTGACAAAACAAATTCACTGAACACTGCTCACCGTCAAATCCGTCAGGCAAAGAGTACCATCCTCTGGATGCAAGTTTAATAATGGGTCATTTAGGAGTAAATAGACATGGTTCAAATGAATTAGTCAAGAGCCAGTACAAAGATAATCATTTTACTTGCTTTTTAATTTTAAACACATTATCAATAAGCTGCCATTCAAAAAAATATTTGATTAAAAAGAAGACAAAGCAAATTCACAGATGGTGTTTTTATTAAAGCAGTAAAAAACGTACAGACGCTCCCCTACTTACGAACATTCAACTTCCGAACAACGGTACATACGAACATGTCTGCAAATTGCGTTTAAGTCCAAAAATGTTCGCAAGTCCAATTTTGTATTCCGCCTTTTTCGGAGTAGTACTTCTTTCCGCCGCTAATACCGACGCCTGGCGCTGTGAGAGCTCAGCTCACCCAGCATCTACCTTCTTCTTCGTTGCAATGCGGAAGTGCGTGAATGTATCTCCAGTGTGCAAAGAACCTTTTTCATTTGTATCATTAAATATCTCATGCATCCAATATTGAATATGGTTGGTAAAAAGCTAAAGGCTTCTATTGAGGGAGTTGCAAGGAAGAGGCAAGCCATTTCATTTGAAACGAGTGGCAATAATAACGAAGCTTGATGCGCGTGAGAGTGGTGAGCGTTTCACGGGCATTGAATCGTTCGACCGTCAGTACCATTTATAAACAGAAAGATCGAGCAGCATGACCCAAATATTGAACGTTGCACAAAGTTTGCAAATCAATTGAATGATGCCATACAGTGCTACCGCATCATTTATGATGAAAAAAAGAAGAAAACTGTGCAATCGTCATTAGGTCGCTTCTTTTGGCCAGTTTCTAATACATAAATCTATCTCTCTCTCTACAGTACTGTACATATTCTCTCCATTTTATTATTATTTTTTTTTTCAGTACAAACCAATGCGTGTTACTTATACAAGCCTTAAACATACAAATGCACTTATATAAACCTTCAATATACTTATATCGGCCTTAAACATAAATTATAATACAAAATATAGCACTGAATCAACTTACAAACAAATTCAACTTATGAACAATCGCTCAGAACCAATTGCGTTCGTAAGTAGGGGAGCGTCTGTACACATTTTGTACAAAATTTACAAATACAATACAAACTTACAAATTATGTACAAAGGGAATTCACAGATGACGGTGGCAGTTTTTATTAAAACAGTAAATCTTACAAATTAAGCGCAATGGCTTCTAGGTACTGTAGTTTGTTTGGAAATTGATCTGGGTTTTCATAGTCATCCGTGAGCTTTTTTAACCGTTCATTAACAGCTGCGTATGACTTTTTGGTCTGTCTGGGCATAATACCGCCATAAGCCTGTTGTATTCGTATTTCCCAATCACTTTGCTCTAATTTGAGTTTTCTTATCAGACGAGATAAATTTGGATGGACAACTGACACTCTACATTGAAATGCGCGGTGCCAACCTTCAACAGAATTAATAGTGGGTGGTATTCCCAGCAAGGTCTTTTCTCTAAAATTCCAAAAGGGGATAGCAAAACATGGACCGCGTCGCCGTCGCCTTCCCCTTGGCTCACCTAGCCAACCCAAATGTCCGGTGTAAAACTCCAATCGAAACATCCCCACTTTTATTTGTTTAATAAAATAATAAATTAAACACTATTTTTTTCACTCACACACAGTTTTCAAGAAATTACAATTAATATACATTGGATGAAATTTATGATATGTTAGAGAAAGAAAGACTACAAGAACAACATCGCTTTCTACTTCCACTTTAAATCTTCATCTCAAAATGTACTGCCCCCCGCTGGACATATTTCTAAATACAAGTACGTACGTGCTGCCAATGTTTTATAATTTTTATTTTATCCTTGCGTTTAATGTAGTAGCCATTTGCCATATTTTAGGAAATATATATTCAAAATGATTTGCTGAGAACCTTAATTCAAAGATTAATCTCAACGTTTTCTTTGCTGGTGTAAATTTTCTAGAGTTGGATTTCTGGATTTACAATTTCATTACAGTAGTACTTACTGTTACTACTACTTTATTTTCTCTATTTCTTCTGTCACGTGCTGTTCTGCGTGATCTCCAAATGGCTACTACTTTAAACGCAAGGATAAAATAAAAAATATAAAAAAATGGCCGTTCGGCCGAATGAACTTTCGGCGAAACGTCCATTCGGCGACCTGTCGGTCGGCCAAACGTCTTTCGGCGAATCATCCGAGTACCATAAACTGCATGACTAGATGTCTGTCAGCATTTTGGAAAGTGCATATTTGATGTAGAGCAGTTTTCTAAAGACTAAATAGACACCTGATCTAAATCTTATAACCAGTTTATCAATTACTTGAACATTTGGACCCTAATGAGGATTTAAGAAGAGCTATGCAAAACCAAGGAAGGGGAATGAAACAACAAAAATAAATAAACTGAAGTTGTTTGTTTATCACTCGCTAAAAAGTTGATGACCATGGGCTATAAAAGCCTAAATTTGCTCAAAATTCCTATTTTCTGTCAGGCATTTACACAGTCACGCTGCAGATGTTGGGCGCAACAAGACAGTAATTCTTATGTTTTTCAAAGATCCTGAGCATTATGGAACAAAAAAGTGAAGTGGCACGCCCCGAAAAATGACATCTGCGTTGCGGCGAATTATTGAATTAGCTGTCTATCATAGGGCGGTCCTTGACCCAATTTAGAGTGCTTACCGCGGCCAACTGCAGCACAGTAAGCATCAGACGGCATCAACCTCCAAAAAGGTTTCAAAAACAAACAAAAAAACTATTCAGCTCCTTCAACGCTAAAAACTGGAGCTGATCAGCTTCCTTGCCTAGATCATCCTAAGATGTCCTATCACCTGATCAGCAGCAGTGGAGAGGCCGGTGGGGTGCTTCAAAGCACACAAGCACACAACTCTCCCGTTGCAGCCCGGCAAACTCTTGGGAAATTCACAATTATTACTTTTTGTGATTTTATGTTTTTTTCTGGTTTTGGTTTTGTCGTGAACGCTGTGTTATTTTGCAGTTTTGGCATTTTATGTTACAAGATGTCAATTTTGAGGAATTGGAACAACTCCCATTACTCCTGCACAAATAGAAATTGTTAGTTGGTGTTTTTTTTGAGGACCGTGGAACAAATTAGAGAATTTACATTTAAAGAACTGCTTTACTGATGAAAAATCCAAGTTAGGAAACAAGTCCTGGAACCAATTAATTTCGTAAGTACAGGTACCACTGTAGTTGTACATCCCATATCAAAATGTTTTTGAAACAAGGTGAATTAGAAACCTACATTTGACATCCTGGTTTTGCTCGTCTTCACTCAGAACAGCATTAGATACTTTGAGCTCCAGCGCAATTGTAACTTGAGAAGATGACTTGTACACAAAGCAAACCAGTGTCTCAGACAGAGGCACGTGTACAGAGAAAATCCTGTAAGTCACATGAATAAAAAAAAAATGGGACATCATGGGGCAACCATATGCCTACAGAGGATTATGTAAGACAGAGAAAATCGGGACAGACTTAGCACAGACGGGTGAAGTATGTATTGCGGGGATGAGACCATCTATGAGCAGTGAACATCCTCCATTCCAGGGATCCTCTGGGCAACCACGGCTCTGTATCCAGCCATGATCCTCCAGTTGCTCATAGTAGTACCATGGCTGAATTTCCTGCGCAGTCAGGTTGAACCAATTCCTTTTTGTTTCACACTAAAACACAAGGACATAAAATATAGCAGACAAACCAATTATTTTTTTCAGTGATGTAAAAATATAGCATCTAGCGAGAATTGCAATCTGAAAAGTAATAGCGCCAAACCATAAAGGGCTCATTGTATTTTGGTCTGGAACTAAGACGGCGGACTATGGATTATCCTGGTGTGAATAAATGAAGTCTCAGATTTTTATGGTAGCACGATTTTAACAATGAGAAAAAAGATTTTTTTTTAAATGAGAAAATTACATTAAAATAAGTAGTTGATGCTCTAGCAACACATGATTTAATGACGTTATAAATTATTTTACATTGTTGTTTATCTCAACTATAATGTGTTTCTTAGTCCATGTGGTAATATAACTTACATATTGATAGTTTTTGATGCAGTATAGGCAGATTTTTAGAATAATTTGTAAGTTTGTATTGTATTTGTAATTTTTGTACATAGTTTGTATTGTATTTGTAATTTTTGTACAAAATGTGTACGTTTTTTACTGCTTTAATAAAAACACCATCTGTGAATTTGCTTTGTCTACTTTTTAATAAAATATTTTTTTGAATGGCAGCTTATTGATAATGTGTTTAATATTAAAAAGCAAGTAAAATGATTATCTTTGTACTGGCTCTTGACTAATTCATTTGAACCATGTCTATTTACTCCTAAATGACCCATTATTAAACTTGCATCCAGAGGATGGTACTCTTTGCCTGACGGATTTGACGGTGAGCAGTGTTCAGTGAATTTGTTTTGTCAGCACATTGTAGTGTAGTACGTACTTGTATTTAGAAATATGTCCAGCGGGGGGCAGTACATGCCCTTGTTTTTCCTAAATAAATGTTATCTGTAACGGGCCATATATGGGCCGCGGGCCGAGGTTGAAAAACATGTACACACGCGATCCGGGGGCGGGGCGAGCGCGCGAATCCCGTTTCGGCGAAACGTCCGTTCGGCGCAACGTCCGTTCGGCGCAACGTCCGTTCGGCGCAACGTCCGTTCGGCGCAACGTCCGTTCGGCGCAACGTCCGTTCGGCGCAACGTCCGTTCGGCGCAATGTCCGTTCGGCGAAACGTCCGTTCGGCGAAACGTCCGTTCGGCGAAACGTCCGTTCGGCGAAACGTCCATTCGGCGACCTGTCCGTCGGCCAAACGTCTGTCGGCGAAACGTCTATCGGCGAATCATCCGGTCAAGCGTTCATTTCAGTTATGAGAAAATCGACATACGAGCTCAGTCCCGGAACGCATTAAGCTCGTATCTCGAGGTAACCCTGTATTTTATATTAAGTATATAAATAAAAAATGTTCATAAAAATGCCAAAATACACGCAAAAACTCTCAAGCGGAAGACAGGGGAAAACCACTCAACTCTGTGCCAAAGAAGAAAAATAGGTGAGCAAGGGGGATGCTGTCAGCCTTATCCAAAAATAGAGCTCTCTGGGTGGACCAAAGGGCCAGACAGCCGCTGGAGAGAGGAGCTGAAATTGGATTTCATCTTGCGAGCACTGGACGGATGCTGATCTGGGATGGAAGGTTCATCACACAGCCATAGATAAGGCTGTGAAGCTGGTTAGGGTAGGCTAGCTAGGTTTCACAGACATGATGATGGAGTCATGCTCGTGAGCCACTCAACCCCCCAAATTAATGTAAATCTTGTTGAAATTATGAGATCGTAGAGTGAGGAAAGAGAGGACAAAGATGACGACAATGAGGAGAAGAATTTGGTCTCAATTTGAAAAATCGGCACAAGATCTTCAACATGTTACACAGTTTGCAACCAAAGGTACCAACATGGTAATAGCCATTGAATTTGGCAATCGTCTTGATGGTCTCATGTCCTTGTACATAAAAACAGAAAAAAGGAGGAGAAAAAAAAGATACGGCAGTCACAACTCCCCTTCACCATGTTCCATGTGCACCGAAAAGCTGCGGCCGAGGCTCCTGCTTCGTCTTGGACGCCTCTCGAATCTGACGAAGAGGAATGACCTGATGAAAGCTTTCAATAATCTGTGCAGTAAATCTTCATTTTCATCATCTTTACTTGACATTTAACGTACTGCACAGGTCTCTCATCTTTTTTGGCGGATTAAAATCAAGCGGATAAGAGCTATTGTCTTTGAGTACAGTACTTAGTTATATTGTATAGACGCGATAACATATGTATGGTACAGATATAATAGAGGTGATCCTACTTCGGATTGTTTGATTATCACGGCGATGTTATCACGTTTGTGATGTTCTTGTTCAATGCACCTCTTTAGTACTGTACCTTTCCTTTCCAATAGACAGCATTCCCAAATCCCTGACAAAAGGAGGAAACAAAGGGAAGCGACAGAGCTGGACGATGAATGCACAGGTAACTTTTCAGAAGAGCCCAGAATCTACAAATAAATAAAATTTGTTAATTATGTACATTTTGTAACAAAACTTTTGGTGATATGTTCCTTATGATACGTACTTATCCTGGTTATGACGAAGTTTGGTCTTGTCTTGGGTCTCGTACACCCAACCCGGAGCGAAGATTGCAGCAGAAAAGTTGTGATTTCGGATGATTTCTAGCGCCTGTTCAAGAAACATAAATGAAGGATCATGTAACATTTAACATCACTGCTATCAAACTGCAATGCCCAAGGGCAAGATCAGATTGGCCTTCTGTGTGGGCCACAAAAAAAGTCGATTGATTTTGTTTCCTACTCATATAACAAACATTTGTATATCATTACCTTTCTTCAATAAATTAAATAACTGTTGAAAAATGTTTTTACTGGTGCTTTAGTTACTTTGTTTAACAAATAATTTCATTTATGCCACGTCATATCTTAATGTTGAGATGCGTGTTGTTTATCAATGCAAAGCCATTTTGTTTGACTAAAGTCTAATGCTTGGGGGTACCCTTTTTACTCATTGTAGGTAATCTGGTCCTTGTAATGCAAATGATTTCTTATTTATCATCTGACTCTAATAAAATGTCGTCTTTGAGCCTGCGAGCTCAGAGCTTCTTACCATTCATACCATTAAGTTCGGGCAGCGAGCTGACATCGTTGCTCTTATCCGAAATAGAGGAAAGATTGGGCCCAAAAAAATCCGGTCCGACCTGACCGGGCCCGGCCCGCGGGTTTTAAAGCCCGGCCCGGCTCGAGCCCGGTGAGTCACCTTGATTTGTAGGCCTGAGCCCGAAGCAAACCCGAAATTTAATATTTTATTTGTGAGGATTCAGAGGGGTGATTTATGATAACAGATTAAAGCCTGTCTTTTGTAAAGAAATCTAAGTTAAACAAGACTGTATAAACATTTACATCTTTTATATGATAATAGATGTTTGACGATTTCAACTGTTTAAATGCCTGCTCAGCGTCGAGGTGCCAGTCTTTCCTCTCGTATGAGAGCAAAGCGCCACATTGACTACATTCAGCAAAGCCAACGCAAGTTTCTCTAGCATATTCAACAATTGATGGCAATAACTGACAAATGCAATGCAAGTTTTCATTTGATCCTTAACTTCTTGCAGCATTCACGTGACGTGCGCAGAGCACGCTCTGGCTCTGCAGCTCCGCCTCCAATTGCAATTACATTACAGCGCCTTCTGTTTTTTCCAAAACTCCAAATTGTTTATTTTAAAACAAGTATTCCTTAGTTTAGTATCCACAAATTGTTTTAGTATAATTTTTTATAAACATTTATTTATATAAAAAAAGTCAGCGGGAGACCACACCTCATTTTAGTATACTTTTTTTTCAGCGAGGGAGAAGCCCGGAATATGGCAATCGTCTTGACAGTTTCATGTCCTTGTACAAAAGAATATTTGTACCAAAAAAGAAACAGCAGTCACAACTCCCCATTAACATCTTCGTTGTGCGCCAAAAACTCCTTGCAAAAGCTCTTCCCGAAAAGATCCCCTACGGCGCCTCCTGAAGATTCCATCGATGATCCAATGCCTCTCGAATCTGACAAAAATTACTTGGACTAAAGCTCCCAATGACCAGTTTTTTTTTAATTAAGCAGAGAGGAACTATTTTCACTGTGAGCACATTATTTAAGGTACAGGCATACCTCTACTTACGAATGCCTACAGGTGCACACTTTTCAGGTTACTAAAGCTTTTATATGCAAATGAGTGCCTCGAGATACGAAACAAGATCGAAATCCCCCCAAAAGTAAATGTATTTCTTTATCCATTATTTTATTTTGAAATTGTTGCAGATTCATTTATTCTCACTTTAGAACCTCACTACTGGGCTTTCATTGGCTGTCTCACAACAACCACTATGCATGTTTCAAGATTCTCTTCTGTACTTTTGACCGCCATTTGTCGTTACGGAGTTCTGACGATGTTTTTTGTTGTTGTTGAGTTTTTCCATGTGTGGATAAAGCAGCTTGTTCAGTTTTTATCATCATGCCTCCCAAGATAATTACCAGTGCGAATGAAAGAAGTGGTCAGCGATGAGGACATTGACGAGTTGGTCGAGGGGCATAAAAACGAACCCTCTAGAGTTAATGGAACATTCGGCAATCGTGACCGGACGTTTGGTCGAAAGACGTTTGGTCGACGGACGTTTGGTCGACGGACAGTTCGTCGAACGGAAGTTTCCTCAAACGGACGTTTGGTCGAACGGAAGTTTGGTCGAACGGAAGTTTGGTCGACGGATTCGCCGCCGGACATTTCGTAGAACGGACGTTTCGTAATAATACGCAATTTATTAATGCTCTTACATTGTCAATGCAATTACAAACTCTCTCTCATGTACACATGCCAATACGAGCGAATCCGGGGGCGGGGCGAGCGAATGCTCTTACATTGTCAATGCAATTACAAACTCACTCTCTCTCATGATAATAATTTAGAGAGCGAGCGAACCCGGCGACGAAGAAACGTCCGTTCGACAAAATGTCCGTCGACCAAACGTCCGTTCGACCAAACGTCCGTTCGAAGAAACGTCCGTTTGACGAACTGTCCGTCGACCAAACGTCTTTCGACGAAACGACCGGGTACCTTCGGCAATACAGGAGGAATATAACAAGAAGGCAAACGAGGAGGAAACATCGAGCATTTTGTGAAATATGGAATGTATTTCTCTTGTATTCTTTAATGCTTTTAGCAACTAGAATATAATTTTACTGACACCTACTGGTCAAGGCCCGTCATCACTTTGTATATAACACCTCCCTTTTGTTGTCCCCGCCTAAGGTTTGTCTCCGCCTACCTTAAATAAAAAACCCTCCCAGCCCTCAGGAAGTTTGAATTTGGCGCGAGCAGAGCTACCAGATAAATGTGTGCTCTGAGCAGAGCACATGTAAGAAGAGAACAAAGAGGAAAAAAATGGCCAACCAATGTGGAGCCAAGAACAAAGGGAAATATTGCGGGCGGCCAACTAAAGTCAAAATTGCCCATCCCCCAACAACACAGGCCAAGCCCCCCCTGCACAAACAGGGGGGAGGGGGAGGGAGAGAGAAAGGGACTAAGGTAGAGGCAGAGGAAATTGACAATATTATGACATATTAGTGACAAATTATGGGTCCTTTATTAAACATTGAAATGTATCATTAGGAAATGGCTAAGTAGAAGGTTAGTTTCTCCAAATTTAAATTGTGGTAACAGTGAGCTACAAAAAATGGCTCTTATCTTAAATAAACTTGGCTTGGAGCAGATGAGGACTTCAGCCAGCGGAATTTAGCTATCCTCATAAAGCTATTTTAGCAATATGAGTGATTTGCAGATTTAGACTTAAGTATTAAAATCATTTAGAATATTAATGATATCAAACATGAAGATAATGCAGAAATGGCATTCATCCAAATTATTAATGATATCAAACATGAAGATAACAATGCAGAAATGGCATTCATTCAAATTATTAGGTAAATTGTACCTGGCAAGTTTAGATAAAATAATTAATTTAGGATAGGCATGATTTCCCTAGGATGGAATAAACGAGGTATCTTCAGTGCACGGAAGATATTTCATTGTTTTGCCCTGAGCAGGTGAAATATGCTTTAGCGTGGGGCATATTAATGACTATTAGAATATTACAGATTGCATAAGCATCAAACAATTGATGTCAACCAAACGTTGACCTATTTCCTTTGAGAATGATTGTTACCACGAGACAGCGAAAAGTGATTAGCAACCAAGAAGCCCCACTAGGGGGATGGCGCCTTCTAGTGGTGATAAAAAAATTGCAGACCACTGATGTCTGATTATGAGTATGAGGGTGAATGGCTGCTTGTCTTTTTGTGTTTCTGATTGGCCGACCACCAAGATATAATCAATCAATCAGATATCAAGGTGGATAATGATTTAGAAATTAGAAATCAATTTCTGAAATCGCCAATAAGCCTTTCTTCATGGATGGCAATGACAAATTATGGAGAATTATTTAGTCCAATGAAAATTTTGATGAAAATGCAGCAGCAGTACTCCAAATGTTAAACTTGAAGTCGAGGAACAAATCTGCTATGGGAAATTTGGGAGCACTGAGGAAAAAAAAACAAAGACAGTGCATGATATGGAATTCCAAAGTACCATTGATTTATAGTGATAATGGCATCCAAATTGTGTTAACAGAATAATTGATGGGATTGACAAAAGGTTCCATATTTCGTTATGAAATTGCGCCTACATAACGAGGTCAACCGGACAACAAAATATGGAAATCCTATTTAGTAGACCGTACCAAACGCCATTATTCACTACACGATTGGAACTGGATGATGAGGCTAATCTGGCTAACTACATAAAAGAAAGACTTTAAAGAAACACATTGAATTTGGGTTAGCAGAAGGAGACTGTGCTTCTCAACAGGAAGCAGACTGGACCAACGGTGGTCCCAAGAGCCTAGGTGCTCAACCCAAAGTAAGAACGTCCGTACAGGTGTTGCTGACCAACCAGCAGACATGAAAATAGCCGAAAGGGGGATGCGGATCCACCTTGTGCACTGTAAGAAGGTTCTCTCAGTTGAAACGTTTGAGGAGACAGGTAAGATAAACTTTTTGACGTGATCAGGCGAAATGGCAAATACTCCAATATTGATTGGAAAGATTATCGCTCAGGGAGCAATGCCATAAACCACAGGGAACTTTTTATATTGGTTTTATTGTCTCCATATAAGAAAAAAAAGGTGAAAGCGTTTCAATTGAGACTAAACCTTCTTACAGAGAGTTAAAGTAAATGATCAGAAAGAAAAGAGAAACTACAATGGACAGAAATGTAACTAGATTTAAATTTTATGCCTGACTATGGAAAAATACTGATTAAGAAAGTTTTATAGGAGATGATGGACAAACTCCAAAGACAATGGAATGTTAGATTTGATAAAAGACTACTAGATTGGGGTATTTTGAATTTCAAACAACTGAGTTTAATAGGCAACGCGATATACATTATTGAATGAATTGGGACTTGATTAGTATGCATTTTATAAGTAATGGGCTTCAATTGCTCTAAAGGACACCGTTATGCTAAAATTATTAACCCTGACAAACAAGGGGTGGTTACATTTTAGTGGGTTCAATTCTATTCAGAATTATAAATGTCTACATTTGTTTCTGGATATTAATTGATGTGAATGTAACTGTTGCTGAGAACGGGAAAGCTGTTTTCCTGAGGAGAAAGCAGCCTGGTTTGCCTTTTGTATTTTTCCTATTTTCAGTATGATTAGTTAATTTGTGTAATTGCAGGAAAGGAAAAAACAAATAAAGTTCTTGATCTTAACAAGGAAGCAGTGATCAAAATAGAATACCAGCTAGCATATTTAATTTTGACTGATAAGGCATTTAAATTTTCACAAACTATAGTGATGGAATAAGTAAGATTGTTGTGATTTTTGTTCATTGGGGTATTAAGCCCAACCAAATCGCTGTATGCAAATGTTAAGCACGCGCTGAAGACAATGACAGAATACAGCAGCTAAAGCAGCAGCGCAAATACTTACTGCACAGTATACACAACAACAAAAAACTGAGTCGATTTCAAAAACAGTATTAATTGATATGCAAAACATTCCACCACAGAAAGGAAAAGATGCATGGATACATGAAGGCGCAGAACAGTCTGCAGATGACCTGTACACAGCTAATGGCCTACCGTGCCTACCAAAGAATTTATTCCAAAATTGAGCCATGGAAGGAGCCATGTCTCAACAGGGGGGATGATGGACATGGTACAGCGTGTGTTCTATGTCCCAGAGGTCTAAATACCTACTTTAATTTTTTTGTAAGAACTGTTTAATTTGTTACAGACATGATGTGCAAGGTAACCTCAGGCCCAAACGAGGCCAATGTGCAAAAGGTACCTACCCATTTGAAATTATACACATGGATTTTATTGAATTATCTAAAAGCAACCAGTATAAATACTGTTTAGTCTTGATTGACTCATTCTCTAAATGGACTGAAATAGTCCCCGCAAAATCACCAGACGCATTAGCGGTTGCTAAGGCCATCTGTAAACACAATCCCAGAACATGGGATCCCCAGAATCATCTGGAGTGACAATGGAGCTCATTTTGTAAACAGCATAGTACAACACAGGGCAAAACACCTAGGAATAAGTCTAACAAACCACTGCTCGTACCATCCGCAGAGCGTGGGACTGGTAAAGCGAACAAATGGTACGATAAAACTAAGGCTTAAGAAAACCATGGAAGAGATAAAGATGCCATGGCCAGAACGCCTAACACTGGTCAAAACGTATGAAGATAGTACCAACTAGCTCGGGATCAACAGCTTTTGAGTTTGTTCATGGAAGACCATTCCAACTTCCTCTATGGGAAGGTGAACCATGACGAGAGACTAAGAGTGGAGAAAAAACTTGTCCAAAGAACATGTAAGCCGCCGTGATCCCCTTTGGTCTCCCTTACAGGAGGTGGTGAAGCCAGGTGACTGGATCCTGATCCGAGTCATAAAAAGGAAGTCCTGGTTCTCTTCACGATGGGAAAACCCATTCGTGGCCCACTCACCAACCTCCACAGCAGCAAAGATCGCTGAAATGTCGAAGTGAATTCACCAATCCCAGGTCAAGGTAGTTCGAGACACAGGTGACTGAGTAGACTGGAAGTCGAACGGTGTCGAAAACCTTTGTCCGTGAAAAACTCATCTGACATCTACTCACCTGCCACGAGCACCCTTCACTTAACCTTGACCTTCCATAGACTTTGCACCTCTACAGAAGCCACAATGCAAGCTGTTGCCACCCTCATCACAGTGACTGCACGGTCAGTGGCAGCCTGGGTGTGTCTGACTGCCCCGCCCACAGAGACTCAAGCTGGAAAACAAGATGGTGACATACTCCTATCACAGAGAAGAGTGAAGTGGTATGAGAAAAACAATCCGGAGAACTTCTATGAAGAAGATGTGTGGTATGGTTTCATGGTGTTCCAGAGGAAACTGACTGTTGTGAATGAAAGTTGTTATGTGTGTTGTCGTATACCCATTTCCACAGGTATCCCGACATCCTGAATTCACTGGGTGTAGGCGTCACACTTAAATCTGCAGTTGTGCAGATGGTATGCATTCCTTTTAAGGGGAGAGAACATAACAGTAAGAGATAAGAGATCAAAATCAGTGCAATTCAAACCACGTGATTCAATCTGGGGTGGTGATGTTCCTGGTGACCATAAGTTGTGGTCCACCCCCCAGAAAATCATACTGTCACTACTTTCTCAACTTGGAGTGGATAAAGTTATGCTTCATGTAAAGACATTGAACTGTTACATGTGT
Organism: Stigmatopora argus; assembly: GCF_051989625.1. Lineage (NCBI taxonomy): Eukaryota > Metazoa > Chordata > Actinopteri > Syngnathiformes > Syngnathidae > Stigmatopora > Stigmatopora argus. Next base: position 2,951,490 of record NC_135400.1, read on the forward strand.
TCATTAACCAAACTGTCAAGGCCCTACAGGGTATAGCAGATGATTTAAAAGCCCTTAGGGAAATGGAGTTGCAGGACCGGATGGTCCTGCATCTGATAACAGCCAAGGATGGAGGTGTGTGTGCCATAATGGGAGAACACTGCTGCACCTTCATCCCAGATGAAACCAGTACATTACTCGTGCCATAGCTTAAATGAAGGCCCTAGTCAACACCATGGCCCAGGATCACACAGCCGTAGGTGCATCACTGTGATCGTGATTTACAACCGGACCATGATTCTCCATTCTCATTGAATTTGCAACCTCCATTCTTGAGATTATGCTACTATTTTGAATTTTTGTGTGAAAGCTATGATTCAAAACACAATCCAGCACACACTAGTAGCTTACAGTGATGTACAGTACCACCGCATGGCAAAGCATACTGGAGATTCTCACACTCTTTCGAAGTGTGATGAGTCTCAGGATGTTGAGTCCTCTGTGTAAATGTACTTGTCTTGATTTAAAAATTGGGTTCGCTCATTAAGAGGGACGTAGAGGAATTTTTATCACTGAATACATCATTTTTCGCCTTGGCAAGTGACTTTGTTATTTTCCATACCCTGTGAAGAGTAACTGTTGATGATATTTATATTCTAGAACTTGGATAAGAGGGATACAAATTGATATGTTTAATGAAAATTCTTTCAAAGTTACTACAGGGGGGAAATGTGAAATATGGAATGTATTTCTCTTGTTTTCTTTAATCCTTTTAGCAACTAGAATAGAATTTTACTGACACCTACTGGTCAAGGCATCATCACTTAGTATTAACACCTCCCTTTTGTTGTCCCCGCCTAAAGTTTGTCTCCGCCTACCTTAAATAAAAACCCCTCCCAGCCCTCAGGAAGTTTGAATTTGGCGCGAAGAGAGCTACCAGATAAACGTGTGCTCTGTCCGTCCGACCCCTCCCCCCTCTTTGGGGCGGGGGAGAACAAGGACAAAGAAGCAAGCGAGCAGCAGCCATTTTGGGAAGCGGCCTGCCATCTAACACTCCTGAACGGCCGATGGAGTTTAAAACTATTCCGTGTTTGATGCCTTCTCTGCTTGAAGATTATTTTGATGTTGGGATTAGCTCTAACACATTCCAACAGTAAAAATCAAAGAAATGCTTCAGAAATTTCACGAACTTTGTCTTCGTTTCCAGAAAATTTTCACGAGTCGTGCTATCGCCAACTTTGACGACGTTTGTCTGTTGCTTTGTAGGAACGTTTTTAAATGTTTTCAAAGGGAATCTTAGATTAGAACTTTATTTCATCCCGTATTCGGGAAATTTCTTGGTTTCAGTAGCAAGACAGACACAAGACATTGTAGATTGTAGTAAAAAATGACAGAAAAGCAGCAACAACACAAAACGAGCAAGAGCGGACGGAGCTACCGCTACCGGCTGCCACTTGAGCGGCGGCATCTTGGTTGCAGTAGCAAAACGGATACAGACACAAGAAAAGACGTTGTAGAGTTGGATAAAACTGGAACCACACACAGGAAGTCTTCCACAAGATGGGGAACTTCTGCAGACTGTGACTGAGATTGAAAATATGCAGAGTCACTCTTCCAAGCTTATCCGCACAGTCCCTCAGTAGTCTGGAGCTGAGGAATCAACAGTAGCAGAGTACAACTCCTCGACTCTGTTTCCGGCCTGGTAAGTGCCGACAGCTCTTCCATCTTATCAGGGAGGGATCTCACTTTCCCCATAATAATAGATGGAATGGTTGGTCTGAAGCGTCGGTTCTTCTCCCAGCACGTTTGTCCAGCTCCGGATTTCCAGCGGCATTGAGGTGTTGCTCCTTCTGCTGCGTATTGTTCACAGCTAATCCCATGTGTATGACAGCGTAGGCATGGCTGAATGGTTCCAAAAAAGTAGCAGAAAGAAGCCAGGCTAACAGAACAAAAAAAGTTCTAAAAACATTAAAGTAACAAGTATAAAGTACAAAGTAAAGCAATAAGGAATGTATTAAGAAATATTAAAATGTAATAAAAAAGATAGAAAAGGCTGTAAAAGACGGAAAACATAAGAGTGGACAGAGCTACTGCAATCGTCTTTGGATAGTTTTTTCCCCAAAAAACGTCCGTCAACCAGCACTGCAGAAGGGCAACTTCAATCCAAACAGGTAAGAATCAGTAGCGACTAATGAAATGGGTGAAAAATTTAATTCCAAAGAAATCACAAAACGTTAATGTTTGTTGTTGATTAATGTTGCCGTTTGAATTCTTAATCTTGCGTTTATGAGATGTGTCTATGTGTTCATGTATGTGTGCTCTCTCTCTCTGTTGCCTATTGTTAGCTTCCTCTTGTTCCCTGTGTTTCAACACGGATAGATTTGGTATGCTTGTTATTCATTTTAAGACATTAACAAATCCTTTTTATTATAATTTTCTCTCATTTTTGTGTGGTTCTCAAACATTTCATACAAAATTAGGACACTTAAACCAATTTAAAAGGGTTTAGTTGGTAGTTGTGTGAGGACCGTGGAACGAATTAGAGAATTTACAAGTACTGCTCTACTTACGAAATTTTCAAAAAAGTTATGGAACCAATTAATTACGTAAGTAGAGGTACGACTGTATTTATTTATATGTATTTTTTATGTATAGATTATATTTAGATATTAATACATTACAGTCTTTTCATATACTAGAGCTGGGCGATATGAGAAAAAATGTTATTACGATAAGAATGTTCTTATCAGTCGATAACAATAATTATCACGATAATAATCACATCTCTTGTCTTTCAAATGTATAGTCTGAATTTTGCACCTGAGTGAAAGTTGACAAAACCAGATGCAGTTTTAAACAATCTTCAATGTCAAAACAAAGATGCGTGGTGAAAAAATTTGTCACCTTGTCAAACAAACTACTAAACAGCATGTCCAAAATATGAGGAACATGGTATGAAATTAACATGATGCAAATGATTGCACTAGGTCAGTGGTTTTTAACCTGGGTACCATCAAACATTAGGGGCTCGTGGAGTCGGTCTCATGGGTTTGGTGGAGCCTCTACCCCGGATTCAAGACACATCGATTCATTACATAATAACATGCCTCGCTTTGCCATCACTGGCTGCAGATGTTCATGTGACATTGCTTGGCCAATCAGTGTTGCGAGGAATTTACCGCACTCAGTTGTGGTCCAACGTGTGAATGTCATTGTAGAACGTTGTGTAATTACTTTCTTCAAATTTTAATCCATACTCTCTATTAGGATCTGACAGCCGTTTCCGGCCACCATAAAAAATTTCAACTCTCTACATAGCACAGTTTGGACAAACGCAGCGAGAGAATCTTAACATAATCACACACACACACACATCCATAAATCCCACTCTATAACGATTATAGATGACCGCCGAGGTCAAAGCCTCGCCACCACTTTGGAATACAGAAGATTGTGCTGCCATCTTGGTGCGCTTCAATTGTTTACGCCTTTCGTAACTCGATACGAAATGAGAACTCTTTTTTGGCATAATTGGTGAAAAGTGACGGTGCAAACGTATGTAAAGTATGCAAAAAAGAATGTATAATATATTCAGAAGTAGGAGTATGCCTTTTAGGAATAAGTATGGACAAGTGACGGTCGATGCCAAAAGAAAGGCTGACGAATTTTACCTGTTTAAGCAATGTTTGGGTTATTTTTGGTAAAACATAGTAAACCAAAGTGAAAATCTGACGAAAATAAATACTCCAACAATAGCGATGCTGTCGCATAGTTCATGCAACTAACTTCAACTTCAAGCGGAAATGACTAAGCGGAAGTACTCGAGTGTGTACTAAAGAAAGTATGGATTTTTGGAATCGTCACAGAGTGTAATGCTTAAAACCACCACAAGAGAGCAGCAAGCTAACATATTTCTGGCCAGGCATACTCATCGATAATACTTGCATATGCTCAAAGCTTGAGTTTACACACAGAGAAGGTAAAGAAATTCAATCACTTGTCTATTAGGATTCGACAGCCGTTTCTGGCCACCATAATGTCAACTCTCTACGATGCACGGTTTGGATCCGACAGCCGTTACTGGCCACCATGTCAACTCTCTACGAAGCAGGGTTTGGACAAAAATAGTGTGAGAATGTTAACCTAAAACATCCACCTGTCCATAAATCACGCTTTATCTATTCCTGCTCCCCAAAACACTTTTTCCCCTGTTGTGGCGGAGGGACTCAGGGAGACGCGCTGACCCGGTGTAGTTGTGGTATGGGTCGTCATTTTCGGGGGAGTTTCCGCCAGCGAGTTTCCAGGTGCACACACACACATACATCTGTACATCACACTTTATAAGGATTAGAGAATAGATGGAGCGTGATTTATGGTTTATAACTCCTGTCACGACAGAAAAAAAAAAGTTTTCCGGGGAGCACCTGAAGACTCGCTGGCGGAAATTCTTCCGAGGGTGGCGTTTGTGGATGACGTGGAAAGGTGTCGTACCATGCAGCTGAGTTGGGTCGGCGGAGCCGGCGGCATCGTGTCTCGCTGAGTCTTCCCATAATGATAGGAAAAAAAAGTTTTCCGGGGAGCACCGGGAAGCTCGCCGGCGGAAAATGTTCAGAAAATGACGTGGAGAGGCGTCCAACGTTACGACCAATCAGCCACACGGTGCGTTTAGGGCACATCATGTAAAAACAACGATTCATACATAAACTCTGCTTTCAAAAAAAGTTGACTTTACACACTTAAAGAAGGTGAAGAAATTCAATCACTCGTCTATTAGGATCCGACAGCTGTTTCTGGCTACCATAAAAAATTCCCCTCTCTATGTTGCACGGTTTGGACAAAGATAGCATGAGAATCTTAACATACACAAACTCACACCCATAAATCACGCTTTATGAGGATTATAGACTAACGTAGGGTTCGGTGATTGTGCATTTGAAACTGGTGGGGTTCAGTAGCTCCAACAAGGTTAAGAACCACTGCACTAGATAATACAAATGGAGAACATTGCACAAACTCTGAGGTAGACTTGCAATTGCCCACAAATGAAATAACCATAAATAGACAAATTTTACTTAACACTCAGCAACATGCCTTTTGTGCATGAAGTCTTAAGGTGCCCTGAAAATGGCATCAACTTTCGCGGCTTCTTTACGTTGCAGATTTTTTTTTCCTGGAAAAAAAAAGTTAATAAAAATGGGAAAATCCACCCTGAAAGTCATAAGTGGACGCCACTCCCGTCTTCCGATTGTCACTAGGAAAATGGCGGAAGACAGAAGAAGGTCAAAGTCACTCAACTGAGAAAAAAAAATGGCAGGCGGTGGGCATCATTTTTATCCAAAAATAGAGCTTTCTGAGCGGTCAGGAGTCCGTGTGACGGTGGATTTATATCAGAAATGTGAGCCCTGGGCGACGTTAGGCCATGGCGCTTATTTGAAAAGAAAACTTGCTCGGCGAATTGGACCCCAGAGAGCACCAGGGAAGGGGGATTTTTTGGGGGGAGAAATGCGAGCCGCGGGCGACGTTGCGGCGGCTGGAAACAGTACATTGGCCGGCGAGGATGGCGAGACGTCGAGGCGGAGCAACGTGGAAGTTGAGTTTCCATTTAAGTTCGGGCAGTGGGCTTACGTCGTTGCACTTATCTGAAAATAGAGCTCCCTGGACGGTGCAGAGGAGCGAAGGGGAAATTTAATTTCCCGGCAGGTCGGCCGGCGAGGATGGCGCGGTGGAAGTTGAGATTCCATCCAAGTCCGGGCAGTGGGCTGACGTCGTTGCATTTATCCAAAAATAGAGCTCCCTGGACGGCGCGGAGCAGCGAAGTGGAAGTTTAATTTCTCAGCCGGCGGTCCGGTGGCGCATGCCATCCGCCTCGGCCAGTGATTCGGCGGTGTAGGCCGGTGGCGAGCAAGGTCTGTTCCGGCCGGAACAGGCAGCAACAATATATATATTTTTTTAAGCGGATGCCTTCCCAGACATTTTTATTCAAAGATTAACTGAACATGCGGATCATCATCAGCACGTGTGGGAATGCTGCTGCCTGGCTTTTTCATACATTCTCCACCATTTTAGGGGTTCGATTTCCCCATCTGCATCTGGAGCTTTGAAGTAGCTCTTGGGCTCTGTCTCAACTGACTGCAAATCACTGATTCCTAAGCCACTGAGGTGTGGCTTCTTAAAAAGGCTGCTCAGTGACTCGCTGTTTCTTGGCAGGTAGCTGTGCTGAAGCAGCTTCTTCTAACTTCTCTTCTGAAGCCTGAGAAGTAGAAGGGCCTCCTTGGTCTCCCTCACGAATCTCAGACATCGCTCTCATTTTGATGGCCTCAATTTTGTGTGACTTGATATATTGGCTCTTGAATCGCACATTAAGGAAGGTTGCAATGTCTAACAGATCATCTGTTTCCTCATCATCGTATTTGTCATTGACATAGTCCATGACCATTTTCTCTGGGTTTTTTTGTGATCTGTGTTCATCATTTGAGGGGTAAAGAATATTAGTTCTGAAGAGGTGCAACACAGGCTTTACGTATGATGTACTCACACGTGATTCAGTAGAGAGGAAATCTGTGAATGCAAAAAGTTCACTGATTCTAGAATATACATATCCTGCCAAGTGGGCACTAAGTGCCTGCTTTTTGGTCAGCACTGACTAAATTATGAGGTTTTCACTATTACTGTGCCTTGAAATTTTTTCAATGCAAATAATGTGCCGCAGCTAAAAAAAAGATTGGGAAACACTCCCTTAAATAATGTAAAGGGATTTTATTTTTACAATTTAAATACTTACCAATATCAGTCTGTGTCGAAAACACTGCAGCCGTGGATATTTGTAGAGTGAAGTGGACTTTATCATGTTTGCCTCACTGTCAGTTGTGATGTAGACTTGTGTTCAGTGTTCAGTCAGCCCCCAGGAAGACAGTGTGTCAGTCATTCCAGATGCGACAACCTTGCCGGTTTGGTCTTCAGGAAAATAAGCCGTTACAAGGCATTTGCTCTGACGATTCCAGTCACTGTCTACAAAGTGAACCGTGAGGGTCCGAAAAGGCTCAGATGTTCAGCTAGACCACGTCACACGTAGTAGCGAAGTATGGGACTGTCTGCAGCTGCCGCTCTAACCTCTCGCTACACACATTGTACATCAGGGGAAGCGCAGTCAGAGAAAAACGTTTTCGTCCAGGGAGCTCCTACCTTGGGTCAAGTACTTGAATAAGCTTCTTGAATTCCTCATTTTCCACAGTGCTAATAGTTAACATGTCTTTGGCAAGGAAAATACAACTGCTTTCTGTAATGTCTTTGTGTCTTTTCGTTTTTTTGTCGTATGAGAGTTAGTTCTTTCTTTGCCTCAAAACTCAATGGCCTGGAGCTTGTTGTCCATCCGCCAGCACTCGTTTGGGACTTTGTTTTTCCTTCTACGCATTCCAGGGAGTGATACTGTCTTAAATGGTGGAATAAATTAGACGTGTTGCCCGTCTTGCTTGGCAACTGGTGGTGGCAAAGCTTGCAGTAAACACCTTTCTGTTTATTATCAGACTACAACTGAAGATGAGGTCTCTCGTCTAGGATTATTTCAGCATGCTTCGAGTAGGTAGTCTCTGTATTGTCCTTTGTCTCAAAATGGCTCATTCTGTCTGCATTATAGCCCATTTGCTTTCATGCGGTGCAGGAGCTGCTTTATTGTCATAGCTGAGAAATAATTGGCTCTCCCTCCTCACCTACTTCGTCCACTGAATGTTGGTCGGGAACTAGCGTTCATATCGCATCAGCGCCTCCCTTTTTATTGGTGTTCGGCAGGTGTAGTTACATCTTAAAAATAATGAATTATCAAAATGTTTTATTATTTGTGTTGACAAAAATTATACGATGCTAATTATCATTTTATCGCCCAGCTCTACTTATAACTGTAATATTTATAAATACACTTCTTGATAATTGTACTTGTGCACTTGCATACGCACACAAACATGTAGTATGGTAGTAATAATAGGTGTGATCCTTCCTTCGCGTTTTGTTTTATTACCACGGCCATGTCTGGTCTACATTATCCGGGAAATTTAAGGGATTACTGTATTTAGATTTTCCCAATGAATACTAAGAAACCAAAACCATGTATTTTAATCGAGATGTTAAAAGTACATCTTTAAACAAGCATTTAAACAAAAAATAAAACAAGGCTGTGCATACCTTATGGGTTTCAAACATCCCTCCTACCACATTACCACGGGCAAAAACATCCACCCCCACATAGATATCAGCCGTGCGTCCATTGGTGAGACAGTAATGAGCCATCCATTCAAGGTTTTGCGGCGTCCAGTTGTAATTGGTGAAAAAACCATCACAAGCGTCAAAAAAAACCCTGTAAAAAAAAAAAAAAAAGACACTGATGGAGGTAATAAACTATGATGAAAAGAAGCTTAAGATGCAAATAAAAGCCAAGTTGCAAACAAACACTATGGGCATTAAATATCGCATTGGCCCGAATATAAGACAGTGGGTTTTTTGCATTTAAACAAAATTGAAAAAGTGGGGGTTGTCTTAAATTCGGGGTCTAGACATTATACCAATTCACAACACTAGATGGCGCCATATATCTTAAGTGAATGCTGAATTTAACTCCACAGTAAGAGTTTGACTTCACTGTGATGGTTAATGCAGTTATTGCAATTTTGTTGGTTAATTTACACTTAAAAAAAACAGGAGCCATACATTTACAAGAATGGTTTAGTTGACCTATATAAATGTTCAGATATTAAGATGTGATAGACAGTTTTTGCATGATTCGAATGAGGCAAAATAACATGCGTTTTATCTAGAATATATTGTTAAAATCATATATATATACACATGCATATACATACACATACACACACACACACATACACACACACATACACACACACACACATACACACACAGACATCAGAACCGGGCCCGGAGTATCATTTCCCCGGTAAAAAGACAGCGATGAACGTCGATACGTCCATACGTGAAATGACAAAAAATGCACTAAAATTAGGTAAAATCCACTTCCTAGCATCATTTATTGATTGAATACAAATACTGGAGCTTTTGAGACATTACAACCAGGCCAGGGGGGTGATTTTTCCCGGGAAAAGACAGCGATGGACGTCAATGGTGAAACGCCAAAAATTAAACTGGGGTAAAATCCACTTCCTAGCAGCATTTTGTGATTAAATACAAACACTGGAGCTTAAGACTGAAGTAAGGTAAGTGAAAGACAGTGAGAGGTAAGCGAGAGGTAAGCGACCTGTATCCACAACAGCAGAATGCCAAATTACAAGTCCGTCACTTGCACTTATTTAGGTCTTTTGCCGAGTAAACACAGCTTATGGAGAAGCACCACCAATTTCGTCACACGCAGTTTCTGCGTGTGATGACAAGTAGGCTTTTTGTGTTGTTGATAATGACGACATGGCCTATGTCCGATTATTATTATTATTATTATTATTAAATACAAACACTGGAGCTTTTCAGATATCAGAACTTGGCCCACAATTGAAATATTATTTAGGAATATAGCCATATTTTACTCACCAAAAATCCTTTATACACAATATCCATCCTCCTTTCTTCCTTCTTTCCTATCGCCATCAAAGCTAATGATGAAAGTCAAGCCTGTCCTGTCATATTTCCGTCATAGTCCGTTTTGAAAATAGCATTAAATCAACACAACAATATACTATTTGCTTGTGGAGCTAAGTTAGCGCGCTGAAAGTCCCCCACACACCATTTTCCTGGCTGTAACAGGCTTGCTAGCTTCGGAGTTGACCGCCGTTTCTTAATGATGTCCATTTTTTTCTGGAAAAGTCCGTCTGGAAAATAGCTTTGTGAGCAAACAGAGTCCATTTGTTTTTGCTTCTGTCGGCCATAGTGGGTGGAGTTTGCGATCTCGGCTGCCTCGGGTACTGCTTTGGCCCGCCTACTAGCCAATCATAGTTTGTGAAAGCAATGACATGTCCCAGCCAGCAAAATGCTAACGCCTATGAAAAATCATTTTGGGGTTGCCAACTCGAAATCTGATTGGTTAAAAGCAACAGTCTAGTTTAATGCAGAACAGCCCGCAAGAACTGATTGTGAAGGCTTTGAGGCAGATCTGATCTGGCAACAAATAATGGCTGAAATGTGATTGGTTAAATGCTTCAATATGAAAACACACATCTGGAAGCAGTGCAACCAAGGGGAAAAGCAATGAAAGGAAGCTAACAGACCATTTGGAATAATAAGTATTGATGGACAAAATATAATATGATTCAGATATTTCTTAGGCCAGCAGAGAAGGCCTTGAAGGCTCTGACGGGCCACCACTGACCTATACATATATACACATATACACATATACATATACACATATACATATACATATACACATACACACATATACACATATACACACATTTACACATATACATATATACATATACACATATATACACATACATATATACATATACATATGTATATATGTATATATGTGTATATATATATATATATATATATATATATATATATATACATATAGACATATACACATAAATACATATATACAGTGGGGCAAATAAGTATTTATTCAACCACCAATTGTGCAAGTTATCCTACTTGAAAAGATTAGAGAGGCCTGTGATTGTCAACATGGGTAAACCTCAACCATGAGAGACAGAATGTGGAGGGAAAAAAACTGAAAATCACTGTTTGATTTTTAAAAAAATTATTTGCAAATAATGGTGGAAAATAAGTATATCGTCAATACCAACATTTATTCTCAATACTTTGTTATGTACCCATTGTTGGCAATGGCAATCGCTTTCTAGCGAAGCGCAGACGGGCCTGGATGTGTACTGGCTTCAGCAGCGGGACACGTCTGGCAGTGCAGGATTTGAGTCCCTGGCGGCGCATTGCGTTACTGATAGTAGACTTTGTTACTGTGGTCCCAGCTCTCTGTAGGTCATTCACTAGGTCCCCCCATGTGGTTCTGGGATTTTTGCTCACCGTTTTTGTTATCATTTTGACGCCATCGGGTGAGATCTTGCATGGAGCCCCATATCGAGGGAGATTATCAGTGGTCTTGTATGTCTTCCATTTTTTAATAATTGCTCCCACAGTTGATTTCTTTACACCAAGTGTTTTATAATAATATAATAATAATCGGACATAGGCCATGTCGTCATTACCACAACACAAAAAGCCTACTTGTACCTATTGCAGATTCAGTATTCCCAGCCTGGTGCATGTCTACAATTTTGTCTCTGGTGTCCTTCAACAGCTCTTTGGTCTTGGCTATTGTGGAGTTTGGAGTGTGAGAAACTGAGGTTGGACAGGGGCCTTTTATACCGATAATGAGTTAAAACAGATGCTATTAATACAGGTAACAAGTGGAGACCTCGTTAGACCTCATTAGAAGCAGTTAGACCTCTTTGACAGCCAGAAATCTTGCTTGTTTGTAGGTGACCAAACACGTATTTTCCACTCTAATTTGGAAATAAATTCTTTAAAAATCAAACAATGTGATGTTCTCTTTTTTTTCTTCCTCCACATTCTCTCATGGTTGAGGTTTACCCGTGATGACAATTACAGGCCTCTCTAATCTTTCCAAGTAGGAGAACTTGCACATTTGGTGGTTGACTAAATACTTATTTGCCCCACTGTACATATACATATACATTTACATACATATATATATATATATATATATATATATATATATATATATATATATATATATATACAGTGGTACCTCGAGATACGAGCTTAATCCGTTCCGTGACTGAGCTCGTATGACAAGTTACTCGTAACTCGAGGTAAAGTTTCCCATTGAAATGAATGGGAAACAAATTAATTCGTTCCAACTCTCTGAAAAAAACACCAGAAACAGGATATTTGATTGAAAAAAAAGTTTTATTTCTTATAATTCGCCATATATTGACAAAGTAATAAATAACGAGTGGTTTAATAGAAATAAAGTGTTTAATCTAACTAAAATTGGGCAGATTTCGCCGAGGGGAGAGGGGCACAAAAGGGGCGGGGGGCTTCGTTTTTTTTCTTTCACACAAGGCACTCGTAAACGGAACAAACACTCCACCCTCACGTTCGCTATCGATGGGCTGTTTGCTGTCGTACTATTCCCTTCAAAATATTCCGAAAATGATGCACACAAATGTCTTCACAATCGAATAACGCACGACCACTTGCCAACGAGCAGCAGTCTTTTATCAGCGATCGCGCCGCTGCTCATGTTGTTGTTGTTGTTGGGCCACCTCAGGCGCTTGAGGATTACCCTCAGCAGCGCTAGAGCTGTCACTGGAACGCGGATTAGTTCATCCAGGGGGTAGCCGGAGGTGTGGGGCAGTGCGAATATCTCCGGCTGGATGAAAAACGTAGGGCGCCACGTTCCTGGGTGGCAGCTCTGGGTGGTTTTGTTGGATTCGCATTGGAGCTTCGGGGGCGCTGGCTAGCGGCTCCTTTTAGCTTGTAGCATCTGTGTTCGCATCCCCTCGAACGGCGCCTAGTGCCATTGCCTGTCGGCGTTGTGCGCACGAGTATACTTCATTACCCAGAAAGCCCTCTTTTCACCGCGCATGCGCGTTGTGCGTTTCCTGGTCTGAATAGCTCATCCGGTGCTCGTAAATATTGTTATACACGAAAGATATGCCAAAAAAAATGCCATGGCAACCTGGCTTGGTCGCATCACGAAACTTTGACCGCATCACGGGCGAATTATTCGATCGAAATTTCCCCCGTAAGACGAGCATTCCGTATGACGAACGGTCGTATGACGAGGTACCACTGTATATATATATATACAGCGTTACCTCGTGATACAACATGCTCGTCATACAACATGCTTGTGTTAAGACGAAAATTTCGATTGAATAATTCGCTCGCGATACAATTAAAATTCGAGATGCGACGAAGCCAGGTGGCCATGACTTGAGGCTCTTTATCATTGTAGCGCTGTCTTTTTTTGCTGCATCTCTTTTGTGTATAACAATATCTACGAGCCCTGAACGATTTATTCAGAGGAGTTTCGACCAGGAAATGCACAACGCGCATGCGCGGGAAAAAAAAGAGGGCTTTCTGGGTCATGAAGTATACTCGTGCACACAACGCCGATAGGCAGTGGCACTCTTTCTCACAATAAAACTTCATTACCCACAATCAATACGTGTGTAAGCTCAGCTGTTGCATTTGCTGTTATTATTATCTAATACGAGGAGTATTATATTACTTCTCATTCGCTGCTCATAAGAACATCAGGGGCACTGGCTCGCAACTCCCTCTTTGTCCTAATTGTATCTCTGGTCGCAACTCTCTCATAGGCACCGTTCAAAGCGGTTGCGACCAGAGCTATTACGAAGAGGGAGTTGCGAACCTGTGCCCCTGATGTTCTTATGAGCAGCGGAGCGATCACTAATACTACAAGACTACTTCTCGTTGGCAAGTGGTCGTTCGTTATCCTATTGTGAGGAAATTTGTGTGCATCATTTTCGGAATATTTTGAAGGGAATACGTAGTACAACAGCAAACAGCCCATCGATAGCGAACGTGAGGGTGGAGGCGTGGCAAACAACTAACCCGGCCAGAACGAAGGTAAAAAAAAGATTAAAACAAAATTAGAATTCAGTTTTGTGTAAAGTTACATTAAACGTATGTTTGAGTGTCTGTATATATTAATCCAAGTTAATTTAAATGTGTTTGTTCCATTTACGAGTGCGTTGTCGTGGAAAAAAAATATGATTATGATCGTATGTCGAGGTACCACTGTGTATACATATACACAAATATACAATTATATACATACACACACATACATACATACACACACAGTTGTGGTCAAAAGTTTACATACACTTGTGAAGAACATAATGTCATCGCTCTCTTGAGTTTCCAGTTATTTCTACAACTACAATTTTTCTCTGATAGAGTATTGGAACAGATACTTTTTTGTCACAAAAAACATTCATGAAGTTTGGTTCTTTTATGACTTTATTATGGGTGAACAGAAAAAAGTGATCAAATCTGCTGGGTCAAAAATATACATACAGCAGCGCTAATATTTGGTAACATGTCCCTTGGCCATTTTCACTTCAATTAGGCGCTTTTGGTAGCCATCCACAAGCTTCTGGCAAGCTTCTGGTTGAATCTTTGACCACTCCTCTTGACAGAATTGGTGCAGTTCAGTTAAATTTGATGGCTTTCTGACATGGACTTGTTTCTTCAGCATTGTCCACAAGTTCTCAATGGGGTTTAAGTCAGGACTTTGGGAAGGCCATTCGAAAACCTTAATTCTAGCCTGATTTAGCCGTTCCATTACCACTTTTGATGTGTGTTTGGGGTCATTGTCCTGTTGGAACGCCCAACTGCGCCCAAGACCCAATCTTCGGGCTGATGACTTTAGGTTATCTTGAAGAATTTGAAGGTAATCCTCCTTCATTATCCCATTTACTCTCTGTAAAGCACCAGTTCCATTGGTAGCAAAACAGCCAACAGCATAATACTACCACCACCGTGCTTGACGGTAGGCATGGTGTACTTGGGGTTAAAGGCCTCACCTTTTCTCCTCCAAACATATTGCTGGGCATTGTGGCCAAACAGCTTGATTTTTGTTTCGTCTGACCACAGAACTTTCCTCCAGAAGGTCTTATCTTTGTCCATGTGATCAGCAGCAAACTTCAGTCGAGCCTTAAGGTGCCGCTTTTGGAGCAAGGGCTTCCTTCTTGCACGGCAGCCTCAGTCCATGGAGAGGCAAAACACGCTTGACTGTGGACACTGACACCTGTGTTCCAGCAGCTTCTAATTCTTGGCAGATCTGCTTTTTGGTGATTCTCGGTTGAATCTTCACCCTCCTGACCAATTTTCTCTCAGCAGCAGGTGATAGCTTGCGTTTTCTTCCTGATCATGGCAGTGACAAAACAGTGCCATGCACTTTATACTTACAAACAATTGTTTGCACTGTTGCTCTTGGGACCTGCAGCTGCTTTGAAATGGCTCCAAGTGACTTTCCTGACTTGTTAAAGTCAAGGATTCGCTTTTTCCAGATCCATGCTGAGCTCCTTTGACTTTCCCATTGTAGCATTTGTGGGCGTTTGCATCCAATGAGCCCTATTTAAATGACCTCAGAGAAGTCACCAGCTGTAGTCACTCATAATCACTCACAAGAAGTTAAGAGGCCATGCTATGAAGCTCATTTCACTGACACAACTTTCTAAGTCACCAAAATTGCTAATTCGTGTTGCTGTGTATATTTTTGATCCAGCAGATTTGATCACTTTTTCTGTTAACCCATAATAAAGTCATAAACGACCCAAACTTCATAAATGTTTTCTGTGACAAAAAAGTATCTGTTCCAATACTCTATCAGAGAAAAATTGTAGTTGTAGAAATAACTGGAAACTCAAGAGAGCATGACATTATGTTCTTCACAAGTGTATGTAAACTTTTGACCACAACTGTACACATACACAGTGATCCCGGCTTAGACTTTCGCGGCTTCACGACATCGCTTTTTTTACGGAAAAAAGTACATACAAATGTGAAAATCCACGCTGTAATTCGCAAGCGGAAGCCACTCCCCTGTCTTCCGCTTGCCACGCAAAAATGGCGGAAGACAGAGGACTCAAAACTGAAGAAAATAAAATGGCGGGCAACGGGCAGTGGCCACCATTTTTATCCGAAAATAGAGCTTTCTGAGCAGCCGGGAGCCGCTCTCACAGTGAAATTTTTATCAGAATTGCAAGCCCCATGCAAAACTTAAGCCGTGGTGCTTATCTATAATCCTTATAAAGCGTGATTTATGGATGTGTATGTGTGTGTATGTTAAGATTCTCGCTACATTTGTCCAAACCATGCAACATGGAGAGTTGAAATTTTTTTATGGTGGCCAGAAACAACTGCCGGATCCTAGTTATGAGTTTCTTCACTTTCTCTAGTGTGTCAACTCAATCTTTTATTTATTAAAGCTGAGTTGATGTATGAATCGTTGTTTTTACATGATGTGCCCTAAACGCACCGCGTGGCTGATTGGTCATAAGGAAGGACGCCTTTCCATGAGATATTTTGACAATCGAAGCAATATGGCCACCACAACATCTTTAACCTCTTGTAAGAAAATTGTAATTTCTGTCATGAAAAAGCATCAGGTTCTCGTCAAACGTCCCGGTGGAGCAAGTGGTTAGCACGTCGGCCTCACAGCTCTGGGGTCCTGGGTTCAAATCCAAGTCACGTGCACCTGTGTGGAGTTTGCATGTTCTCAACGGGCCTGCATGGGTTTCCTACGGGTACTCCGTTTTCCTCCCAAATTTCAAAAACATGTATGCTAGGCTGATTGAACACTAAATTGCCCATAGGCATGGGTGTGACTGTGCATGGTTGTCCGTCTCCTTGTGCCCTGCGATCGGCTGGCCACCGATTCTGGCCAGGAGTCAGCTGGGATAGGCTACAACACATACTTAATTCCCTCCAATGATTTGACTATAGGTGGCAGCACAGCAGACATTGTCTCTCCCAAAGGGAGTGAGAGATTACATTGAGCAATGTTGGCCAAATGAAGCTTTTTAAAGCAAAGCTTAATGGTAGTTATTAGCTGTATGATGCCATCAAGCAGTCTTAAAGCCCAAAAAGTCAAGTGTTCAGATTTACTATTAATTTCTATTTATTTAGATAAATCTAAACCACAAAGATACCATAATGCTAAATACGATGTGTATCATACCTATTGGACTGGTTCAATTCATTCTGCCATTTCAGCTCCCCATTCTCAATTACACTGTCATACCAAATCACCATGCTGCCAGGGACTTGTTGATGCATTTGATTTGTCAGATAGCGCAGAAACAAGGGTGTTGTCTTCACAGCATTTTCCTGTAAGTAAAGTTCCAGTTGGGATAAATAAAAGAGAAACAATAGAAGGCTAAAAATTAAAATTGAAAGGAAAAAATACATTTTGACCGAATACTTTTCTTTTGGAAGACAAAACACATAGTAATCGTTTCATTAACAAGCTACTCAATCGATCTAAAATTCACAAGGAATCCAGGGGTACATTGATTATTGTGCTGCGCACCAGATATCACGGAGAAAAGAATTGGTAGTCTGTTTTTTTACTTCAGTGCTGAGTCCTAGTAGGAAGCGGAGGACAGGGGAGTGGCTTCCGCTTGCGAATTTCAGCGTATATTTTCACATTTTTATGAACTTACAAAAAAAATCTAATTGACAAAAAAAATTGCCCCAGAAACAAAAAGCGAAGTAGTGAAGCGACGATAGTTGAAGCCGTGATAATTGAGGGATTACTGTATTTACTTTCTTAAATTTCCTGATCCTAATTCAAAAATCCAATAGGAGGCTGTATGTAAATACAGTGGTAGCACTACATACAAATGCTTCTACACATTAAATATTCAGGTTACAAAAAGGCTCGATGGGAAACCCTTTGTTCCAACATACCAAAAAAAAATTCCTAGTTACAAAACCAAACATGCCCCAAATTGTAAATATAATTCCTGTTTTTTATTGTTATGGTAGAGTTGCTTTCCCACTAGAAGAAACTGCATCTCCATGATGCTGAAACAAATAATTCACATTCCTTGCCAATATCGAAGTACAGACGCTCCCCTACTTACGAACGAGTTAGGTTCCGAGCGATTGTTCATAAGTTGAATTTGTTCGTAAGTTGCTCAGTGCTATATTTTGTATTATAATTTATGTTTAAAGCCTATATAAGTATATTGAAGGTTTATATACGTGCATTTGTATGTTTAAGGCTTGTATAAGTAACACACACTGGTTTGTACTGATTTTTTTTATAAAATGGAGAGAATACATACAGTACTGTATACATACATTAGAGAGAGAGATTTACTAGAAACTGTCCGAAAGAAGCTATCTAATGACGATTGCAGTTTTCTTCTTTTTTTCCATCATAAATGATGCGGTAGCACTGTATGGCATCATTCAATTGATTTGCAAACTTTGTGCAACGTTCAATATTTGGGTCCTGCTGCTCGATCTTTATGTTTATAAATGGTACTGACGGTCGAACGATTCAAGTTGTATTCACGTGCAACGCTCACCACTTTCTGATGCGCATCAAGCTTCGTTATTATTGCCACTCATTTCAAATGAAATGGCTTGCCTCTTCCTTGCAACTCCCTCAATAGAAGCCTTTCGCCTTTCACCAACAATATTCAATAATGGATGCACGAGATATTTAATGATACAAATGAAAAAGGTTCTTTGCGCACTGGAGACACGTTCACGCACTTCCGCATTGCAACGAACTGGGCAGAGGAAGGTAGATGCTGGGTGAGCCGAGCGCTCACAGCGGCAGGCGTCGGTATTAGCGGCGGAAAGAAGCACTACTCGGAAAAAGGCGCGCAATAAGAAAATCGAACTTACGAACATTTTTCGACATAAACGCAATTTGCAGACATGTTCGTATGTACCGTTGTTCGTAACTCGAATGTTCGTAAGTAGGGGAGCGTCTGTATTGGCCCAGTACCCAGTTAGATAAGAGAGAAAAAGTATTACTACTTCTGGAGAAAGCAGAGGACAGCAACAATAGATTTAAACATTAAACAGTGGATTGCATCTCCAAACTCCACTACTGCTGCAAGTTTTGTTGCAATCCAGGAGATAATAAAGTGTGGAAAACCGTTCACAGGTGGTGAAGTGGCACGTTAAGCGCACGTTCGTTGTTGTTTTGTTGAATCCTCAAAATAAAATCACATCAAAAATCTGATTTCTTTAGTTTTATCAAAGAAATGAAACAAAATTCATTAATATTGTAATTAGGATAAAGTAGAGTCAGCATCGTACTGTAGATCAGTCACGTGGTGAATCGTTATCTGGAGAATGCACTGCATGGAACATAAACATTTAATCATGAATGCCCATGATGTATTTGTAGCCAATTTAGTCATTTTGATGATAGGCTAATCTAGATACATATAGCATGTGTTGCCTTAATTATAAAGCTTTTTACTTTATGTGGCTCCAGGCTCCATTTTTTGTAGTCCAAGATGGCTCTTTCAACATTTTGGGTTGCCGACCCTTGGTTTAGGACAGGGTTGGGCAAACTTTTCGGCCCGGGGGCCACATTGACTTTAAAAATTTGACAGGCGGGCCGGGTCAGCACAAGATACGATACATATAAAAAACTGTATCTGTTAACAGTACATATGAAACCTAAACAAAAAAAGGACTAAAGTATGAACATACTCATCACTCATCTGGGATTTATGGGGTGCTTTCTTGGTTTTCATCCGACTAAAGGTCTGTTCACACATATGTACAAAATGTACAGGAACTAACTTCAGAAGGCCTCAAAATAAAAGCATGTGACCTAGGAATGTCGCAAATATTCAGGAAGTGAGCTGGAAATGTCACTTCTGAAGCAGAAATGCTCCCGGAGTTTCACAGGAAATGAGCCAAAACGTGCAGGAAGTCAGAAACATGACCCAGAATTCTACTGAAAATGACAGGAAATGCCCTAAAGATCAAGAGGAAGCAAGCCAAAATGAACGGAAAATGAACCCAATGTATTTTGAAATCAACAGGAAGTCAGCAATAAACAGGAAATATCCGAGAATCCGCCAAAATTTTGGGACATTCGACATTCGAGCCAAATAACACCAGAATCCTCTGTGCATCTTCTGAATGTTTGGAAATTTGGCTGCACTTAATGAAGCCTAAAACTCAGACTTTCAGGGAGTTGAACTTGTCACATTGGAGATCAATCCGTTCCAACGGCAACTCCTGTGGAACCCTTTCCGAGTCTTGTGAAAAAGGACATGACACCAGCTGTCAATTTTTCCTAAATCACAAAACCGACGGCAGAATTGCTCATGCAGGTCATCCAATGATTTACCGTATTTTTTCACATGCGGGGGCCTCTTTTAACGCAACCAGTGTGGGGAAATGAGCAAATGACTTGTCTAATATTTGCTTGAAAAATAAAACCAGCTTGGTTTTGAAGGCGGAAGGTTTGCTTGCATCAAAAAAAGATAGAAGGGCTGTAAAACACGAAAAACAAATAAGAGTGGACAGAGCTACTGCTACTGGCTTCTGCGTGACGGCGCCATCTTGGAAAAAAATTATAATAATTTGGACAACGTCGGCGGGCCGGATTAAAAGGCAAAAACAAAAAATTAAAATAAAAATTATAATAATTTGGACAATGTCGGCGGGCCGGATTAAAAGGCCTAACAAAAAAACAAACAAACAAAAAAATTATAATAATTTGGACAATGTCGGCGGGCCGGATTAAAAGGCCTAACAAAAAAACAAACAAACAAAAAAATTATAATAATTTGGACAATGTCGGCGGGCCGGATTAAAAGGCCTAACAAAAATATATATATAATAATTTGGACAATGTCGGCGGGCCGGATTAAAAGGCCTAACGGGCCGTATATGGCCTGCGGGCCGTAGTTTACTCATGCCTGGTTTAGGAGGTTGAATTAAAGAGAGTGGAATGAATGATGCTAACTCAACGTAAAATGTACATCTAGTCAAGGGAAATCCGAGTTACAAAATCAATTCCGGAACTAATTAATTTTGTATGTAGAGGAACCACTATACACTAATCCAGGGGTCGGGAACCTTTTTGACAGAGAGAGCCATAAACAATTCATATTTTCTAATGTAATTTCTTGAGAGCCATTCTCAGAATTGAAAAGTAAAAATACATGAAAAGTGTAATTTTTTTTGTCATTTCACCACTTTTAAAGTACAAAAAGTCTCAGAATTCTTTTGACAACATTGTTATGCTGTTGCTAATAAATCAGTATCAATGATATCACATACCTGTCAACCTCTGCCAATAACTGCCCTAATAAATGATTATGATTCCCCTTACAAACCCCCAAAAAATCTTACAAACACCGTATGGTGTTTGTAAGGTTTTTTTGGGGTTTGTAAGGGGAATCATAATCATTTATAAGGGCAGTTATCGGCAGAGGTTGACAGGTATGATATCATGCATGCAGAAGAGTAATAAAAAACACAATTATGATTAAAGTGGTGGTAGAGGTAGTGTCAACGCCAAAGTGACGCTCATATTAGTGCGTTTGGGACTCAGCTCTCTCACCAGTGATTTCCATATTTTACCTCACAGGTTAGTGGAGAGCCATACGCACCCATGGAAAGAGCCACATATGGCTCCCGGGCCATAGGTTCCATACCCCTGCACTAATCCCTCGAATATCGCAGATAATGTAGAGCAGATAATGTAGAGCAGACATGGCAGCGATAATGGGGGAAAAAAGGCGAAGTATGTTTACCCCTATTATTAGTACCATACTACACATTTTCGCACCTATACAAAATAGAATTAGAGAGAAAAGGATGAGAAAATTGACAATATTATGGGTACCGTATTTTCACGGCTATTTGGCGCATCATTTTTTACGCCGCAGTGTCAGTAACGAGTGCTATTTCTGTATTTTAGACACACAAAGCACGCACCATTTCATTAGACGCATATATATTATATATGGATTAACATCGATACGCAATAGCGCTGGCTACCGGAAGCAGCTTATTTCCGGGTTCCGGTGCGCAGTGACTGCTGGGAAATATAGTTCTTGGGCGCTACACCCACACGCTAAAAAGGCAACGGAAGCAAAACTGAGTTCGGCAGTGCTTTATTTGGACATTTTACAATTTACTCAAGTCATCATCACCTTCAAATCCGTCAAACTCCTCATCTTCTGTGTCAGAATTAAACAATTGCCCGAACGAGCCTTCCAAATAGCCGCCCCCCCTCTCCGTTCTCAGTCACCGTAATTTCCATGTGGCTCCTAAGAAATTATGCCGGCTTTGGCAAAAGCTCGAACAACCGTGCAAGCAGACACGTTCTCCCAGGCGGCAACGATCCATTGACAAATCGTAGCGTAAGAAGCCCGGCGCTGCCTGCCACTTTTCGTGAAGCTGTGTTCGCCAGCGATCATCCACTGCTCCCACGCCGCTCGTAACTTTGATTTGAAAGCCCGGTTGATGCCGATGTCCAGCGGCTGTAATTCTTTGGTCAAGCCTCCGGGAATGACGGCAAGCTCTGAGTTCATTTTCATGATCTGGTTTTTAACCGTTGCTGTGAGATGGCTCGCCGTCTGTTTTGATTTGCGACTCCATGCGTGCTCATCTCACAGCAACGCTACGATTTGTCAATGGATCGTTGCCGCCTGGGCGAACGTGTCTGCTTGCACGGTTGTTCGAGCCTTTGCCAAAGCCGGCATAATTTCTAAGGAGCCACATGGAAATTACGGTGACTCTGAGAACAGAGAGGGGGGGGGGGCTATTTGGAAGGCTCGTTCGGGCAATTGTTTAATTCTGACACAGAAGATGAGGAGTTTGAGGGATTTGAAGGTGATGACTTGAGTAAATTGTAAAATGTCCAAATAAGGCACTGCCGAACTCAGTTTTGCTTCCGTTGCCTTTTTAAAGCGTGTTTTTAGCGTGTGGGTGTAGCGCCCAAGAACTATATTTCCCAGCAGTCACTGCGCACCGGAACCCGGAAATAAGCTGCTTCCGGTACCCAGCGCTATCGCCAGCCGCTCGGCCCCCCCACGAGCGCTCCCGCTCGGCGCCGCTTGGCGGCGCCCACAAAGGGCGCTCTGCATTATAAGGTGCCCTGTCTATTTTGGAGAAAATTTTTGACTTTTATGCGCGCCTTATAGGCGTGAAAATACGGTAATTGGCAACAGCTGAGCGAGTCATTCTATCAAACGCTAAAATTTATCATTGGACATGCCTAGTAAAAAGTTATTTTTCTGTCATTTGCTTATTGTTGGTTTTAATTGTTGTAACAACGAGCTACGCACTATGTCTCTTATCTTATGTAAACATCGTCTCCTTGGTGGGGGTGAGACGACTCGGTTGCAGGATGAATTCGACCTGTGATTTCACTGTCCTTGGGTAGGTCATCAATATGGGGGTGATTTGCAAATTAGCTCTTAAATTATTAAGAAGTATTTGTATTTTAATTATATTAAACATTAAACAACAATGCAGGAATGGGATTCATTCAAACAATTAAGTAAATAGTAGCTGGGTGGTTTGGATAAATTAATTGATTTTAGAATAGGTATAATTTCCCTTGGCCTTGGGAGAAATGGAGTGTTTTCCGTGCACGGAGGACATTCCCTGTTCTGTCAAAAGCCCAAAGAGGTTAGAATTTATGCAAACCGTTAAAATGTTTGTGTGTGGGTGTGTTTGTCTGTTTTCAATGTGTCACAATTTTGCCCATTGCTGCATTTGTGACATGTTAAAATGTTCAGATAGGAAGCATTGGTTTAACAATTTGAGTGTTTAATTTACACCCCGTTAACGATCGCATGTTGGGGATGTCGCAACTAGTTTTGACTGGATGTATGTCGGTATTCGATTATTGATGCCTTGATGCGCGTACCTCGACCAGCACGGGAGATCTTCCTCATATCAGTAAAGTTGGATTGAGGAAGCAACAACGAATCACTATCGTGATTATTTCTCCCTCTGTTTCCAGGTATGCAGTGTGTTGTAGAGGCCTGTTGAGTTTTTGGTTTGCAATATACGTACACTGTTTAGCGTGTGAGAGAGAAGGTAATGTTTATCTACTTTTGAAGTGTGTGCGTGAATGTGCGAGTCCCGGTTCATTGATATGTATGTAATGTCCATTACGCTACCTTAGGCCGCCATTGCCCTGTAGTGTCTATGACGGTTATAGTAAGGAATTTGTGTTATCGATATTTCATTGTTTACCTTGTCGAATAGTTGAGAATGACTTCTCGAATTTGTAAAAAGAAAGATAACACATTGTTATGACCGTATACTGAATGTGTGTAATTGTATATTATAGGTTTTAGGTTTTGTTCTAAAGTGTTGAGAATAAGATATCAGTAAAGGATTGAGGAAGCAACAACAAATCATTAACATGATTATTTCTCCCTGTTTCCAGCGTAAATACAGGGTATAACATTTGGAGGCACCGCTGGGATTGCTGTTCAGATGTCCAGTGTCCATGACCTGCTCACTGAATTCTGAGTCAACTAAATCCCCCCAAACACTACAAACCAGGCAGATTGCATTGAGGAGAGGTGTTGCTGTTTGAGAAGAACTGGAAGTTGGCGGTTGAACACGTCATCTGAGGCCAATCCAAGATCATCAGAGGGACAGTAAAGACGTGCCAGTTCAGAGTTCACTCCTGTACAGTCAACAGAACTCCTATGTTGCCAACAAAATGGAACAGTTGCACAAAGAGGTGGTAGGAACATTGCACACCCTGACGAAAAATAACCTACTGGAAATATGTGATTTTCTAAACATATTAGGAAGTGTTAAACGGAAATCACGTATAGCATTAGTGACTCACATTATGAAGTACCTAGAAAGAGAAGAATTAGAGGAACTAGAGGATGAAGGCATGTCTATATTGTTAAAACTCAAAGATAAAATAGAAGAGATGAAGTATGAAGTCAAAAAGGATGCAAACGAAAAACAGGGATCAAAATTGGAAGAGACTCCAATAACCAAGGATGCTTTGCCTCAGCTACAAAATGCTGCGGTGTTTCCCCAGCCCCAGCCAAGCTCATACTGGCGCAAGGACTTCAAAATTGCTGGCCAAATAGGTGAACCTGGCCAGAGGGATAAGCTGACATTCTCCAGCCTTGCTCATCAAATTGAAAATGGACTGAATAGTGGTTACCCAGATATGGAAATCATTGATGCTGTTATTAGGGCTATCTCCCCCAGTTTGCAGCTACGTAACTACTTGGAAGAAAAATCTAACCTCACTCTTCTTACACTCAAATGCATCCTACTCGCTCATTTTCAGGAGAGGAGTGCTACCAACCTCTATAAGCAGTTAGCTTCAGAAGTGCAGCATTTCAAAGAGACTCCTCAAAGTTTCTTAATGCGAGTCTTGGGTCTTAGACAGAAGGTACTGTTTGCATTTCGAGTCAGAATCAGGACTCCAGTACGACCCAAGTTTAGTCCAGTGTATGTGCCTGCACACGGTACTCACTGGTCTCCAGAGTGACAGTGTTAGGGTAAATATGGAGCCCCTCTTGCTGGACTGTAAGACTTCAGATGAGCTTTTACTAGAGCGGTTAAATGTAGCTTGTGCTAATGAAACAGAAAGGAGAAATAAAAAGAAGTTTAGTACCCCACAGGCAGCGACACATGTAGGCAGGGTACAGTCAGAAGACCTACCACCTACCAATTGCCATGTGGAGGAAGTAAAACCAAAAGTATCCCCCGATATGCTAGCAGAGTTAGCTGAACTTAAGACAAGTGTTGCTTCTCTTAAAGTTCTCAGTGCAGAAATAGCTCAGATCAAAGAGACACTACAGCAGCCTATGTTTCAGCCTCAGTCCTACTTCCCACCCTCAGTTAGAAGACCAGCCACCTTCTGCACAACAAGATTACTACAGCCAGCCCCGAGCACCCACTCAAATGCAGCCTATGCATGCACCTCCCTGGAACACTAGCCGCCCTGCTTATGTCCCAAGGAGGTGTTTTGCTTGTCCATCTCTCTCAAAGACTCTGAGCCAGTCAAGCATTCATACATGCCAGTGCTCCATTGTACCAGGGGGAGAAGGGATACCTCCAGGACTTAATAGCACAGGGCTGGGTGAGAAGGTCAAACTCATCATACTCCTCGCGGGTCGTGTGTGTCAGAAAAAAAGAGGGAACTCTTCGGTTATGCGTAGACTATAGAGACCTAAATAGGAAGACACATCCCGATAGACAGCCTATCCCGCAAGTCCAATACATCATGAACAGCTTGGGCGGGAACTCCTGGTTCTCCCTCCTAGATCAGGGGTTTATGTCTGAGGAATGTCGAGCATTGACTGCTTTTGTTACACCATGGGGATTGTACGAGTGGATCCGCATTTCTTTTGGCCTCATGAACACCCCTGCATCGTTTCAGCGTTGCATGGAGGAATGTCTGGAAGGACTCCAGGATAAAATCTGCATCCCTTACTTGATACGCTGGTTTTCAGTAAGACCTTTGAAGGGCATGTAGACAATGTGAGAAGTACTTAGGCGCCTCAGAGAGTATTGCATCAAACTAAAACCCAGCAAGTGCGGTCTCTTCAAAGCTGAGGTTCGCTACTTGGGCAGGATAGTTTCTGCAGAGGGCAGCAGGGTGGATCCCGCAGATTTTGAAGCTGTTCAATCACTGAAAGACATTAAACCACACACTGTTGGTCAACTCAGATGCTTGGTCTACTGAGTTATTATAGACATTATATTAAAGACTTTTCCAGAAGAGCGAGTTGTCTGTATGACCTTCTGAAAACAGACCAGAGTAATGGCCCAAACAAAACAAAGACAAAGAAACCAAGACATGTCATTCCCTCAAACAAGCCGATCATATGGACTGTATTTTTTGTACTATGCCCCAGCATTCACTGTGTATAGCGACAACAACCCGCTCACGTACATTCTATCCACTGCAAAACTAAATGAAACCACTTCCAGGTGGGTTGCAGAATTGGCTGATTTCCATTTTACAATAAAATATAGGCCAGGGAGGGAAAACAATGACGCTGATGCTTTCTCAAGGATGCCGCTGGATGTTGAGTCGTTGACGAAAGAATGTTCTGAGGAACTACCACCCGATGCTATCGTTGCCACGATCCAAGCAGTAAAGGTACAGGAAATGTCCTCTTTGACTCTGCCTTCCTTACAGATGTGTTGTTCAGTATCAGACGCAGATAAGACAGCTGCTGCATCTTTCAACCCCATACCAAAAGAAGAGGTAAGGAAAGCACAACAACCTGACCTGTTCATTCGTCCTGTGTTGAACTATAAACTGTCAGGTTGTAAGCCACCAGCTGAGGAGTTGAAGTCGCTCAGCCCAAAGACAAAATGTTTGCTCAGGCAGTGGGACAAACTGATGACAGACAGTAACGGGATTCTGTACAGAACCACCACAACCCGAAAACAGTTAGTCCTACCAGAGCAAGATCGAGGGAAAGTAATAAAATAGTTGCATGATAACATGGGATACCAGGGTGTCGACCGCACAGTATCCCTTGTGCGTGATCGCTTCTTCTGGCCGTATATGCAGTCTGATATTGAACATTATGTGACTAAGACCTGCCCTTGTCTAAAACAAAAAAAAACATGCCATGAACAGAGAGCGCCATTGACAAATATTGTGATAACACAGCCCTTTGAGCTGCTATGTATTGACTTTCTTCATCTTGATCGACGCAAAGGCGGATATGAATCTATCCTCGTCACTTTACACGTTTTGTCCAAGCATATGCCACCACCTCCAAGTCAGGAAAGGCTGCTGCAAACCTCATCTTCAATTACTTTGAAGTTTGGGTTCCCCTCACGTATCCACCATGATCAGGGAAGAGAATTTGAAAATCAGTTGTTCGCACCGTGTGCAGTCGATTGGTCGCCGGTCTTTTGGTCGCCGTCTTTTGGTGGCCGGTCTTTTGGTCGCCAGTCTTTTGGTCGCCAGTCTTTTGGTCGCCAGTCTTTTGGTCGCATTAAGTATGACTAAATAGTAATTTGCAGTTTGTATTTAGGGAATTTGAGCAACGATTTAAAATGGTAATTATCACTTACCTTCCGGGCGACCAAAAGACCGGCGACCAATCGACCGTGTACCGTTCGCAGAGTTGAAGAGACTCAGTGGCATGGCTGGATCCAGGACAACACCTTATCACCCGATGGGGAATGGTCAAGTGGAACGAATGAACAGGACATTGTTACAGATGCTCAGAACACTGACGTAGACACAGAAATCGAATTGGAAGAAGCTTTGAGCAAGCTTGTGCATGCATACAACTGTACTAGTTGTGATGTGACAGGTTATTCACCATTTTACCTGCTTTCCGGGAGATCGCCGAGGCTTCCAGTTGACATGCTCTTTGGACTTTGCAACAAGTCAGATACAAATGGTCAGCAGGATTATGTGGAGAAATGTAGACGGGGTATGGAGGAGGGTTACACTATTGCAACAGAGAGTGCACGGAAAGCTGCAGAACGGGGTAAAAAGCACTATGACGTAAAAATGAGGAGCTCAGTGCTACAACCAGGAGAGCGCATCCTGATAAAAAAAACCTGACACCAAGAGGAGGACTTGGGAAACTCAGTGACTTCTGGGAAGATACAGTTCACACAGTGGCAAGGCCAATGAGATCTGATCTACCAATTTATGAAGTCAGGCCAGAAAAATGTAAAAGACGTTCCAGAGTTCTGCACAGAAATCTACTGATGTTCTGTGACCATTTACCCGTTGATGCAACACCAGAAGCAGGTAAAATTGACAAAAGTATGTAGAGAAAGAGACAGCAGCCTGTATCTCATCCTCAAGAGTCAGATGAAGACAGTGGGGATGAATATGACTTTCAGTACGAGCCCCTCCAGGTGCTAAATGAGAAAGATGGCCAAGGGATGGAGTCTGAGCACAGGCCAATGCCAGCTGATCAGAGACTTGACGTAAAGGTCCCTGCTTCCGTACAATCAGAAGATGACTACCAGCTGGAGGAGCCTGGTCCACCTGTGGAGGACAAACCGGGCTGTTGAAGATCCACGTGATGATCACTTATCAGAGACCTCTCCGCCAACTGCTGTGACTGAACCTGAGGTGTTGACTTACGAGCGACCAAGAAGGGAGAGACATCCACCACGACGCATGACCTATGATCAACTTGGTGTCCCCTCCTGTTACAGCATCCAGCCATCACACTAGCTGCTACCTGCTTACACTGCACCAGGAGTGGTCCCTTGTTTAGTACACCTGCAGCCATATTACACTCAACCACCCTATATGTATGGACTCCAACAGACTTCAGCCTACAAGGGTGACATGTCTTAAGCTGGCATGGACTGTTATGGACTGTGTTTGCAGTTTCCATCCAGTAAACGTGTACCGTATGAGTTGTTGATTGTATTTGAACTGTCGCCCTTGTCGTCTAGAGTTTTCACGAGTATCAGCTCACAGAAGAGAATGTGTAGTGACAAGTTCATAAAACTGTTCAGAATAACAACCAACAAGTGGAGAGATACTTGGAATGTACTCATGTCGAGATGAGATTTATTTTGTAGGGTAGTGTGACATGTTAAAATCTTCAGATAGGAAAAAAAGCATTGGTTTAACAATTTGAGTGTTTATTTACACCCCGTTAACGATCACATGTTGGGGATGTCGCAACTAGTTTTGACTGGATGTATGTCGGTATTCGATTATTGATTATTATTCCAAGAAGCCCTTTATGGGGATGGGAGGCCCAATGGACTTGTGGTTGGCGCATCGAGTACACAGTTCTGAGATTGACTATTGTGTCCTGGGGTGGGTTCCAACCTTATAGTGTGAGGAGTACGCATGATGCCCCCCAAATTTATTGCATGCTAGGCTAGTTGAACACTCTAAATTAGCCCCGTCTGTGAGTGTGAGCGTGAATGGTTCTCCGTCTTGTGTTTTTGATTGGCTGGGCAACGAGAAATAATCAATCGATCAGATATCAATGTGGAAAATATTTGGGAATTTCGAATCGATTTCTGAAATTGCCAATAAGCCCCCCAGTGACAGATTATGGCAGAAATATTTTATCATATTAAAGTTTAATGAAATGCAGCAACAAAGTCCAAATTTGAAACTTAAGGTGTGAATGAACAAATAAGCTGCTCTGCGAAATGGGGATTTCGGGAGCACTGGGAAAAAAAACTGCCAAATTTGTAGATAAACTTTCTTGGGTGGGCTACTATATTGACTCATGGGAAGTCTCATGTCGCAACAAGGGGGGTGTTGGGCTGAATGCAGCACCACTAAACAACTTTTGGGTTTATTTGTTTTCTAAACCTAAAATTTCTTGATAGGACTTGTTCGATCGGTGCTCCACATAATCCCCAGGGCAATACATGACCAAGGTGTGGTCAATCCCCCCAAAAATATATCAATTTCTAAGACTCCGTATATATATTATCAAATTAAATGACAGTGAGAGGTATTGTCTATTTATTGTAGATGTTTCTTTAAATGGGTCAAAATTTCCCACAAATTTTATGGGTAGACCATACAAAATGCCATTATTCACTACGCAATGGGAATTAGATGACAAGGCAAAAACAACAAAAGCAATGTTCTACTATCAGGAATTGGATCAATTAAACTTGCTACATTAAAAGGTTATAATCGAGTTAATAATATAAAGTATTGATCGTTGAATGACTTAAGAGATGGATAATTAATAACTAACTTAATACACTTGCAGATGCAACAAGTCAGATGTTTATAAACTGGTATACAGTGGTACCTCGACATACGAGTGCCCCGACATACGAGCAATTTGAGATACATTTCGGGCAAATATTTATCTTGAGAAACGAGACAAATTTTGATATACGAGCATACAGCGGACGCGAGAGGCTGCTCATAAGAACATCATGGGCACTGTCTCTCTCCTCACAACTCCCTCGTGTAATGTCTCTGGTTGCAACTCCCTCAAGTAATGTCTCTACGAGCACTGGGCGGAGCGTTTTTTTTCCCGTTAGTCAGTGCGAATGGCATATATACTACTTCTCCTTGGCAAGTGGTCGTGCGTTATCCTATTGTGAGGACATTTGTGTGCATCATTTTGGGAATATTTTGAAGGGAAGACAAAAGTAAACAACCCTCAATAGGTTGCATCTGAAAGTCAGGGTGCAGGTGGGGCAAATAGAGCCAACCCGGGAGAGGGAAAGTATCAAAATTTAAAACTAAATCAGAATAAAGTTTAGTGTAAGGTTAGATTAAACTTATTTTTGAGTGTCTGCATCGTAATCCAAGTTCATTTAAATTTGTTTATGTTATGTTACGAGCGTTTTGCCATGCAAAAAGTCTCCACCCCTTCTCTCTGTCACTCTCTCTCCCCTCCGCAAAATCTGTCTAATTTTAGAACTATTAAACTCATTTTAGTACTATTAAACCACTACTTATTTGTTACTTTGTTAATAGATGGCGAATTAGAACAAATAAAAATGTTCTTCCAATCCAATATCCTGTTTTCGGTGTTTTTTCAGAGGGTTGGAACGATTTAATTTGTTTTTAGTTCATTTCTATGGGAAACGTTCATTTGAGTTACGAGTAAATCGACATACGAGCTCAGTCCCGGAACGAATTAAGCTCGTATCTCGAGGTACGGCTGTAATTGTTTCAATCAGATAAGGTAAATATTTAGACTTGAAAAAATAATGTAAGAAGAGTTTTCGAGGCTGTGTAAAGTGAGAAAATATAGTCAACTCATTTGCTAACTCACAAATTTAAAATATAGGAATAAATGGGACCTGATATTGGGATACTTTGACAAAGCCCAAGTGTCTATTATCAACATTATTATGAATTAATTTTAATATAGTAAGCACTAATACATTTCAATGTAGGATTTATTTGGACGAAAAAGGAAAAAATGTTTTAATGGAATTAGAGCCTTGTTTTTCATCCCACAACGCTCAGCCATGCAAATTGAGTCTTTGCCTGGGTAATAAACGGCAAGATTTTGGCTTGGGTGGATGAGTTGCTGTAGATTTTAAAGTTCAAATTGGTTATTGAATTTAATTCACTACCCACAGGGGGACATTTGGTTAGATCTATCAATTGGAAAAAGAGGATGAATATCCTTAGTGTAATTTTGGAAAATGTGTTGACAAAATCAGTCTTGCAAATTCAATGGTGATAAAAAGAGAAGAGTCATTTGCTAAGATTTAAAAATCTAGGAGGAAAATTAATAATTTAATGTGTGTGAATATGAATGTTCGGAGAGTATCCCACGTTTCATCAGTACCATGGAGATCAACCATAGCAAAATTTAATTGATAAATAACCCAAGCGGAAACAATTTTTGTGAACATAAATACTTGTTTTTATTATGGTAAATTGGACTTAACTATAGTAGAAAATTGTGACATTTGGAGATTTGGAATGAACGCCTATTTGAAATGCTTTCTGTTCAGGTTTAATGAGTGGACTTTACAATTAGCTACAGCTATATGGTGTACCACAAATATTTTGTTAATGAATAATAACTTCTGAGGAACAATTTGACCATAAAGATTAAGGTATTGTTTTCAGTTTAAATCATGTTTGTCACGATTTTCAAGTCAAAGGTTTATAAAGGTATTCGTAAGTAGAGGTATGTCTGTATTTAAAAAAAAAAAAGGATGAGATGTTTTAAAAACATCCCAAAACTTGAATTAGAGTACTTTCAAAATTTCGAAGGTGGAATTTCAGAATACCCTTTATTTTCTGTACCTATCCTAGCCAACTACAACCAGTAGGCAGAGGATACCCTGAACTCAGCCAATTGCAGTTCAAAATACCAGTACTTTTAATATTGCTTTCATTTCATCGGACACATTATACTTTACATTGTGTTTTTTAAGTGTTCCCTTTTTTGCAGTATATAGGATATGTAATATTTAAAAATAGAAACAGAATTCTTACATTTGGCATATACAAAATCCATACAACCCCAAAGACATTATTATCTTGCCACATCCTTACATTGTTTGATGGTCCCATAGAGACTAGTCCAGATCATCACTCATAAACAAAGGTTAACATCTGTATATAAAAATGTGAGGAAGGTAGTAATACTCACACTGAGTGAGTTCTCTATATTGATCAGCCAGCCATCAAAACCATAGTAATAACTCAATTGAACTAGCTTATCAGCTACTTCAAGATACAACTCTTCTTTAAGGAAGGCCTCACATGTCGTTGTTCCAACTGTCCATTCTGTGATGAATGTCCCTATAGAGCATGTGAAGATAATTAAAAATTTGAGTTCAGACTAAAATAAAATCAGCAACGTTAAAAATGTAAATGCATATTAAAGTGTGGACATGTGATGACCATAATTCCAACTAGAGCTGGGCAATATGACAAAAATTGTTATCACGATAGAAAAATAAAAAAATTATCAGTCGATATCACGTTTTTTCTTTCAAATATGAAACTTCAAGCTTCTGTGAATGAGTAAATAAATTAGTTTCCTCATTATTCAGTTATGAAAGTATTACTGTTACCTTACTTTACAGTAATACCTTGACATACGAGTGCCCTGACATACGAGCAATTTGAGGTACGAGTAAAATTTAGAGCACTGGGGGGAGCGTTGCATTTTTTCAGTGCTTTTTCCCCCCGTTAGTCAGTGCAGAATGGTGTATGCGTGGCGGAGTTTGCTCGCCAATACGACAGGAGTATACTACTTCCCGTTGGCAAGTGGTCGTGAATTATCCTATTGTGAAGACATTTGTGTGCATCATTTTTGGAATATTTTGAAGGGAAGACAAAAGCAGACAACCCTCGATATTTCTTTTAAAAACTACACCTCAGGGTGGAGGCAGGGCAAATAAGAGCCAACCCGGGAGAAGAAAAGTATAAAAATTTAAAACTAAATTAGAACTAAGTTTAGTGTAAGGTTAGATTAAACTTATTGAGTTTGTCTGTATCGTAATCCAAGTTCATTCAAATTTGTTTATTTTATGTTACGAGCGTGTTGCCATGCAAAAAGTCTATCTCTCTCTGTCCCTCTCTCTCTCCCTCTCTATCACCTCCGCGAAATCCATCTAATATTAGTACTATTAAACATAACCACTAGTTATTTGTTACTCTGTGAATGGATGGCGAACGAGATCAAATAAAAATGTTTTTCCATTCCAGTATCCTGTTTTTTTGTGTTTTTTCAGGAGGGTTGGAACGAATTAATTAGTTTTTAGTTAATTTCTATGGGAAACGTTAATTTCAGATATGAGTAAATTGACATACGAGCTCAGTCCCGGAACGCATTAAGCTCGTATCTCAAGATACCACTGTATAAGAAAAGAGAAGATAAAATATAATGATTATTAAAACTAGTTTTGTTGTTCTGTTGTGCAATAAAGACAAGACAACTCCCTGCTCTTTGTGCACAGGTATTTACGAGGCATTAAAAAAGAAGAAAACCACCTGCGAGAATTCACTTGGATCTTTTAGTGGATCGGTTCTGTGTTGTCCTGCATCTCATAAGCGCTCATTTTAGCTTGTTATTGTCCTTTTGCATTCATGCGCTGTGTTAGCCTCTATTACTAAATAACACATTTCATTATCATCCTCTTTTCCTGAGCGTTGGTCTGGAACTAGCGTTCATGTCATAACAGCGCTCCCACTCTCTGTGGTGGTCGGGGGGTGTAAGTGCAGTTTAAAATTATCGATATAAAATATTTTTTATTATTTTTGTTGACAAAAAATATTTCACAACAATTATCGTTATCGTTTTATCGCCCAGCTCTAATTCCAACTGAATATATAATGTTGGTTTCTCCTCACCAAGAACAATAACTCCATGTTTATGTGCTGCATTGGTCCAGACGGCAGGGGGAATGCTGACCAAGTTGTGTGTGAAGTAGTTGAAAACATCAATGTACTGCCAGTGGTAGAAAGCATATGGTGCTTCTGACGCTGTACCTTGAACAAACCTCAACAATAGAAAGCATTAAGGCAGGTAAAGTGTAATTGCACGTTTGAAAAATTTGTCAAGAAACTAGAAGCAGCCAATAAAAAATAAAACATGAAATGGCTGGAAAACTTTTTGGGGGAGAAAATAATTGTAAATTATGCACACCAATGAACCCATTCTGAATCTGAACATAGTTTTGCAGTCACAAGTTGAAAAAACTATGTCTGGTCTCAAAAGCTCCAAAGCAAAAGATGCGTTTAAGATGGATGTAACATTTCTGAAATACAGACGCTCCCCTACTTACGAACATTTGAGTTGCGAACAACGGTACATACGAACATGTCTGCGAATATGGCATATGTCGAAAAATGTTCGGAAAGAGATGCTGTAAGTTAGATTTTGTATTGCGCGCCTTTTTCCGAGTAGTGCTTCTTTCCGCCGCTAATACCGACGCTTGGCGCTGTGAGAGGGAGGAGGGTCCGCAACGTGTCGAGGACGAGGAGGAGGAAGAAACGCCTGTCCCCATGAAGAAATTCGCTCATAGATAAAGCCATCGCACTCTTCGAGCAGCAAGACCCAAATATTGAACGTTGCACAAAGGTTGCAAATCAATTGAATGATGCCATACAGTGCTACCTCATCATTTATGATGAAAAAAAGAAGAAAACTGTGCAATCGTCGTTAGATCGCTTCTTTCGGCCAGTTTCTAGTAAATCCTCCAAGGAAGATACTCATCAACCCTCATCTTCTTCTCCTCGACCCTCAACTTCTTCCTACATTGACGTTACGGAGGAGGAAGTAACTTTTGAAACCCATTCCAGCGACGACGAAGACCCTCTCATGATATAAAATCCTCCTCCATCATCTCCTTAAGCATCGAGTACATCTTCCAAAAGTAAGTTAAACTTCATTTTATTTATCTTATTACGTACATGTAAATACTGTGTTACTTATACAAGCCTTAAACTTACTTATATAAACCTTCAATATACTTATATAGGCCTTAAACATAAATTATAATACAAAATATAGCACTAAAGCAACTTGCGAACAAATTAACCTTACGAACAATCGCTCGGAACGTAACTCGTTCGTAAGTAGGGGAGCGTCTGTACCACAATGAATCTCTCATAGCACCGTTAACCACTATTGTAAACAAATCCACAAACTCCCAGGATTTAGAGCTATTAGCAATACGGTCCAGGCCCTTTTATTTACCAAGGGAGCGAACGGTCGTCATAGTAACGGCGATCTACATACCTCCGGATGTGAACGTTAACACGGACGGCACTTAACCTCCTGGTAACGGCTGTAAACAAACAGCAGCTTGACCACCCCAATGGAGTCTTTATTGTCGCTGGTGACTTCAACAAAGCGTGTTTAAAGACTGTTCTGCCTAAGTTTATTCAGTACGTAAAGTGTCACACTAGAGGAGACAAAACTCTTGACCATCTTTATTCTAATATCAAACATGCTTATAAAGCCACTTCCCTCCCTCACCTGGGGTACACGGTCGATTGGTCACCGGTCTTTTGGTCGCGGTCTTTTGGTCGCGGTCTTTTGGTCGCGGTCTTTTGGTCGCGGTCTTTTGGTCGCGGTCTTTTGGTCGCGGTCTTTTGGTCGCCCGGTCTTTTGGTCGCCGGTCTTTTGGTCGCCGGTCTTTTTGGTCGCCAGTCTTTTTGGTCGCCGGTCTTTTGGTCGCGGTTTGGTCGCCCAAATGATCGGCTGCTGCCATCTACTGTCAATTTATTAAAAAGAAGACAAAGCAAATTCACAGATGGTGTTTTTATCGAAGCAGTAAAACTTACAAATTCTAGCAACCTTCATTCTCTCTGGGAGAAATAAGAGCACTCATTTAACACATCGGCTGCTGCCATCGACTGTCATAGGCGTCCAATGAACTCGGAGGACTATGGAAACCCGGATCGATTCGCGAACAATGTAGAGTACCTGCAAGCCATTGCATACAATTTGTAATAAAAACTCCCATCTGTGAATTCCCTTTGTACATAATTTGTAAGTTTGTATTTGTAATTTTTGTACAGAATTTGTAAGTTTTACTGCTAGAATTTGTAAGTTTTACTGCTTCAATAAAAACACCATCTGTGAATTTGCTTGGTCTTCTTTTTGATAAATTAATTTTACTTATTGCCTTTTATTTTAATGTCAAAGTTACGGGCTAAAAGTATACTAAGACTTTTATTTGTTTGATAAAAATGACCATCTAAAGTATTTCAACATTGCAAGTTCTCCCAGAGAGAATGAAGGTTCATTGGACGCTTATGACAGTCGATGGCAGCAGCCGATGTGTTAAATGAGTGCTCTCATTTGAATGAAGGTTGCTAGAATTTGGAAGTTTTACTGCTTCAATAAAAACACCATCTGTGAATTTGCTTTGTTTCTCACGCAGTTTCTGGGTGTGATGACAAGTAGGCTTTTTTAATGACGACAGGGCCTATGTCCGATTATTATTATTATTATTCTTTTTAATAAATTGACAGTAGATGGCAGCAGCTGATCATTTGGGCGACCAAACCGCAACCAAAAGACCGGCGACCAAAAGACCGGCGACCAAAAGACCGGGCGACCAATCGACTGCACACGCTCACCTGGCTGGATCAGATCATCTCGGTCTATCCCTCACCCCCGCATACACTCCACTCCAGAGGCTAACAAGGCCACAAATAAAGATAATAAAAACTTGGCCCGAGGACGCTCTTTCTCAGCTGCAGGACGGTTTTTCCCGCAGCAACTGGGAACACGACAACCTCCAGGACTACACGGACACTGTACTTTCCTACATCAAAAACTGCACGGACAACATCACTGTTAATAAACGGATACAGGTTTTTCCTAACCAAAAACTCTGGATGACCAAGGAGACACAGGCACTCATCAAATGCCGTAACACCGCCTTCAGATCAGGGGACAAGGTACAATACAGCGCTGCCAGAGCAGAGCTGAAGAGAGGCATTAAAAAGGCCAAGGCAGCATATACAAAGAAAATTGAGGAGCACTTCACAGAAAATAACCCAAAGAAGATGTGGCAGGGAATATGACATATTACCAATTACAATAACAATAATATGTCTGTTAATGCAGATGCCTCACTAGCGGAGGAACTGAACCGTTTCTTTGCCCGCTTTGACACTGACAAATCAGACCCAGTCTCAACACCCCCACCACCACCCTGCAGCAATACACTGAAGTTTCAGGAACAGGAAGTGAGACTGGTAATGCGGTCTGTGAACACCAGGAAGGCTGCTGGCCCTGACGGAGTACCTGGAAAGGTGCTCAAAGCCTGTGCTGACCAGCTGGCTGGAGTTTTCACAAAAATTTTCAATTGTTCCCTGCAACAATCCATCATTCCATCCTGCCTGAAATCTGCCACCATTATCCCTGTCCCCAAAAAGCCAACCATTGACAGCATGAATGATTATAAGCCTGTTGAACTCACGCCTGTGATCATGAAGTGCTTTGAAAAGTTGGTAGCCTGCCATATCAGGAATACAATCCCTCCCTCAGTTGACCCTCACCAGTTTGCTTATAAAGCAAACAGGTCCACTGAGGATGCTATCGCCATTGCTCTACACACAGCACTGAGCCACTTGGAGCACCATGGGAATTACGTGGGGATGCTTTTCATTGACTATATAGCTCAGCCTTCACCACTATAATACCGGACATTCTGACTAACAAACAAATTTCCATTCCAATATCCTGTTGTTTTTTTTCCCCAGAGGGTTGGAACGAATTAATTTGTTTTTAGTTCATTTCTATGGGAAACGTTAATTTGAGATAAAAGTACATGCTCATACTATATTGTAAACGACGTTTACAAAATCACGGACTCACAAAATCAATGTTCTTTAAGTTGGTTGGCATCACGGGCGCTCTCTGTATGGGATACAATTCCTGCCAGAGAGAGATTTTGTTGGGGAAAGAAATAAAATAGAGCTTGCAAAGATAGGTTTAAAAAAAAAAATATTGTACTCACAAAAAAACAATGGGTGCACTTTAAAAATAAATTGTGATTCCTTATCCAATTACGGGATTATTTTAGGAGTGTAATTTTTTTGTGCTTGCAAAACTTTACACTGGCTACATTTTTTTAGACTGAATTTTTTGGGGTGCTCCATGGCAAAAACAGTGCCATACACAGCCAATCAGAATAAGGCTTTATGGATATGCAGGAACTACGGCTATTTGCATAATTTTCAAGCGACTGCACAAGCAGCCTCTTTTTTTAAAGATTTGCACACAATGGACTGCTTGAATTCATTTGCTGCAAATGCAATTATCACACCTCATCTTTCATCTTCACCCGATTGGTGATTAAACAATGTCACAAATTAACCATCATGTCAGTCAATATGTTAAACCTTTAGAATGTTGCTTCTTAAATAGTGTGGCCGTTAGCGATAGCATTGGGGGCCATGTAGTCACAGAAAACAAGCTACTCGTGATCATAAACAGATTTAATTTCTAGTTGGCACATGACTATGATGTGGTTTGAGCACAATCAGCAGAAACTCCTAAGACCTGACAAGTCAGCCTTATTTTTCCCCATTTTGAAACGTTATTTATACTGAGCAATGTTGTAAAACAACACATTTCAAATAATGTATTAATACTGGCTGCAGTTGCACAGTCTCTTCATTTGTTTTATACGTTTAACATATAGCGATCCATCTAGCCAGTATATGTCGACTTCATAAAACAGCCCCAGATTCCTGAGGAAATACATTTGTGACACAAGCCAATCATTCATTCATTCATTCATTCATTTTCAACACCGCTTATCCTGCTCCAGGTCACGGGCCAATAAGTTTTCAGTATTCATACGCTTTGTGTACCATGGTATTTACCGAATGTAGAATGGGGTGATCTACAAAAAAAAAAAGTAGGAATACAATGACCATTATATTCATACCTGTCATCTAAGTATCCACCCATCATGTCATGAGATACCAAAGTTCGATGTAAGACACTGGACAGTGCAGGTTGTCGTGGTGCCAGAGAAACTACTGCAACATTAAAGTGGTTCACCTCAGTTTGTTTCCATGCCAACAGCTCATCCAAAGTCTGAAGGCTAAAGCTTATTGGTTCAGTTGTGTCAGGATCATAGTGCTTCACTGAAAGGAAGGAAGACGGAGTAGGAGTTTATTATACACTACTGAAAGATTGTGCAAATACAACCAAAAACCCAATGAACTAGGTACCTTCTTTTAATGTCCGCATTCTTAACCCAATCTAAAATATTTTTTCATCATCTAAAGCAGGGGTCTCGAACTCAATTTACCTGGGGGCCGCTAGAGGCCGAGTCTGGGTGAGACTGGGCCGCATCAGGATTTCCACAAGAAAAGCACTGATAAAACATTCCAACCAAAGTTCCCTCTAATTTTTTGTTGGTCTGAGCAGAAAGACAACCTCCCTGAGCGCACTGAGTACCAGTGTGAGCGACATCATCGGTACTCGGATGATTCGCCTAAAGACGTTTCGCCGACGGACGTTTGACAGACGGGCAGGTCGCCAAATGGACGTTCCACCGAACGTTCATTCGGCCGAACAGAGGTTTCGCCGAAACGGGATTCGAACGCTCGCCCCGCCGGATCGTGTGTGTACAAGTTTTTCAACCTCGCCCCGCGGGCCATATACGGCCCGTTAGGATTTTTAATCCGGCCCGCCGCCGGTGTTGTCCAAATTATAGTAAAAATCAATGTTCGTCTACCATCAATGGCAGCCCGGGAATAAGCACTCTTGGGCGGGCATGGCAGTCCGGGAATAAGCACTCTTGGGCAGGCAGATGTAGCAGAACCGAGCCGTAAAATGACAGCAATCGGGTCAAATCCATCCTAAAACAGCATTTAATGATTAAATACAAATACTGGATGATATCGCGATGGAGG
The DNA here is from genome assembly GCF_051989625.1 of Stigmatopora argus. Lineage (NCBI taxonomy): Eukaryota > Metazoa > Chordata > Actinopteri > Syngnathiformes > Syngnathidae > Stigmatopora > Stigmatopora argus. The sequence continues at coordinate 2,991,802 of NC_135400.1, forward strand.
CAAAAAAACGTCTATAGACGTCCATTCGCCAAACGGCTCAAAATGCTCTCAAATTCGGTCAAATCCAGCTGAAAACAGCGTTTAATGGTTAAATACAAATACTAGTATTTGTATTTAATCATTAAACTAACAAATACTAGTACGACCTGTCCGTCTGTCAAACGTCCGTCGGCGAAACGTCTTTAGGCGAATCATCCGGTCACGACATCATCATTGCTCGCTATGGGCACACCAGTATCACACCTGCCACAAGCAGGTGCATGTCAATGTTCCCTCTAATTTTTCATGTAAAACATGCTGTAAAACACGAAAAACATGAGTGGACAGAGCTACTGCCACTGGCTGCCACTTAAACGGCGCCATCATGGGGAAAGGGGTAAAATAAATAAATAAATAAATTAATTAAAAAAAAAAAAAAAAAAAATGATTTTTTTTTTACTGCGCGCCATATGATTGCTACTGCGCAGAGAAGACGAGAGTAGTGCGCAATTGCGCACAGCTTAGAGGGAACATTGCTCCGAACACAAGTGTCATTCATATCAATTTTGCGGGCTGCACGAACATTAATCTTTCATATTAAGACGGGGGCCGCAAATTATCGTCCCGAGGGCCGCAGTTGGCCCGCGGGCCGCAAGTTTGAGACCCCTGATCTAAAGTCACTCTGTAACTGAATATGTTCCAAAAACCTTGAGGATTTAAAATGAGCCCACCATCTTTGTTGTGTTGACAGCACTTTTTTGAGTGTGTTTTTCTGCTTTCTAACACTAATTCCTGTGTGAATGATTGCCATACAGACATTCAGACCAAATCAGGTAGCACGAGGAAAAAAAGTGGCATTCCAGGGTGGCCAATCGCATTATAGCATTGCTTTTACACAGGAACTCGGCAACACGGCATCTTATACTCAATCAAACAGTGAACAGTATCAAAAGGGAGAGCAGAAAGGTGGGACCTTTAAGTTTAAGCTGTGAGCAAACTCTGTTTGTGATGTAGAAGAGTTAAGGAAATACAAAACGGCTTGTTTTCAACCTGTTTTGGGGGAAAAAAGGCCTAAACAACAATACTGGGCAATTTTCTTCATTCTTTGACTTCTAAAGTGTTCGGTTCTACTTTGTTGACGATGCTATCAAGTATTATGGTTAAATAAGGGGGAAAAAACAATATGGGGGCTTGAAACATAAATAAAACCTGAATACAATGATTTGCAAATCATGTTAAAACTATAATTAATTGAATACAAAACAAAGACAAGATCTATCATTTTCCAAAAATACGGGACAGGTTCATATTTAACACTTTCATTCTACACCTTTTCTTTCGCGAACAACAACAACCAAAATACTCTGAAAACTTCCATCCATCTCTACCGCACGTCTCTTCTCCCTCCCTTTGCCCAATTCCAAAGTTAACCCGCTCACCAAAGGGGTGTTCTTTCTTGCCAGCTGTGCCAGCTTTTTTGTAACATGTTATAGCAGACCTGGGCATTGTACGGCCACTGGGCCGCATACTTATATAATAATTGTATTGATATTATAATAATTATTTTAATAATCTAATATTTGGTTGGTTGAGTCCGGCCCACGTACGGTTAATTGGAGATTACAAAATGAATGTAATTTCTAATTTTACATCACGCATGGACTAAACTGGCATTGCTTTTAATTTGAAGTCATTGTTATCTTCAATTTTAAACAGCAATTAAACCACCCGACCAACACAGAGAACGGGACCACTGTTGCGAGGTGAACGCTAGTTGCAGACCAACACTCAGGAGAAGAGGAAATGAGTTTTTGTATGTTAGTAATCGAGGCTAACACGGCGCATGAACGCAAAAGGACAATACAGTAATACCGCGACATACGAGTGCCCTGACATACGAGCAATTTTAGATACGAGTAAAATTTCGGGCAAATATTTATCTTGAGATACGAGACAAATTTTGATATACGAGCATACAGCGGACGCAAGAGGCTGCCATAAGAACATCATGGGCACAGTCTATCTGGTCGCAACTCCCTCGTGTAATATCTCTAGCACTCGGCGGAGCGTTGCATTTTTTCAGTGTTTTTTTTCCCGTTAGTCAGTGCAAATGGCGGAGCGATCGCTAATACGCTAATACGAGAGGAGTATACACTACTTCTCGTTGGCAAGTGGCCGTGAGTTATCCTATTGTGAGGACATTTGTGTGCATCATTTTCGGAATATTTTGAAGGGAAGACAACAGCAAACAACCCTCGATAGGTTGCATCTGAAAGACAGGGTGGAGGCGGGGCAAATAGAGCCAACCCGGGAGACGAAAAAGTATAAAAATTTAAAACAAAATTAGAATTAAATTTAGTGTAAGGTTAGATTAAACTTATTTTTGAGTCAGCATCGTAATCCAAGTTCATTTAAATTTGTTTATGTTGTGTTACGAGCGCGTTGCCGTGCAAAAAGTCTCACCCCCTCCGCGAAATCCGTCTAATTTTAGTACCATTAAACACATTTTAGTAGTATTAAACCACTAGTTATTTGTTACTTTGTTAATAGCTGGCGAATTAGAACAAGTACAAATGTTTTTCAAATCCAATATCCTGTTTTTGGTGTTTTTTCAGAGGGTTGGAACAAATTAATTTGTTTTTAGTTCATTTCTATGGGAAACGTTCATTTGAGTTACGAGTAAATCGACATACAAGCTCACATCCCGGAACGAATGAAGCTCGTATCTCGAGGTACCACTGTACAGTCAAATCTCATTATTAAGCCACTCGTCGGGACCAAGCAAAAGTGGCATAGTAGCGAGAGTGGAATAGTAACGAAGGTTTTTAAAAATGGTATTATTGTATACAAAAAAAATAAAAAATAAAATAAAATAAACAATCAGCTCAGTCCAAATTGATTTCACTCAGCCACTATGGGATCACAAAAATGAAAAAGAGGAATGGAATGTACTGTATGAGAGAAAGAGAGCAATATTTAATCTATAAAGCTAGTTTTTCACTTGACCTACGCTTGACACCAGATCACCGCTGCCTGTTGTGCTAGGTCAGTATACACAAGAATGTAGTGCTGACTTTGGACTCCTGTGCAGATTAGGTATGATGTTTTTAACACAAAATCTTTTAACGCCCTTCACAGTGGCTCTCTTAAATTTGACGCCCCATTTCTTGCTTTTCTCCCAGGCTAGGTTGGACTGATTCGACTCCGTCGCACCATCGATTATCGCCTTCTCCTGCAGCATAAAGTCGGTTGTCTTGCGTTTCTGAGCTGACATTGTAGGCTAAATTTTAAAACTAAATTAATTCGGAAATACAACACAATAGTGGCGTAGTAGCGAGATTGGGGGTGACATAGTAAATTTATTTTGTATTGAATTTTGTCGGGACCGAGAAAAGTGGCATTATAGCGAGAGTGGCATAGTCCCAAGGTGGCATAGTAACGAGATTTCACTGTAACACAGCCAAAATGAGCGATTGTGAGATGCAGCGTTTGTGATGTAGTGACTCTCCGGGCCCCCTGGACGAGGGGGTCGGCGGCGACTCTCCGGGCCCCCTGGACGAGGGGGTCGGCGGCGACTCTCCGGGCCCCCTGGACGAGGGGGTCGGCGGCGACTCTCCGGGCCCCCTGGACGAGGGGGTCGGCGGCGACTCTCCGGGCCCCCTGGAATCCCACGTCTCGTCTCGGACCGGCGCGGACGCCCGCCGGACCGGCCACTCCGACGCCTCGTTACCGGCCAGCGCGGATGCCCGCCGTACCGGCCACTCCGACGCCTCGTCACCGGCCGGCGCGGACGCCCGCCAGACCGGCCACTCCCTCGCCTCGTCTCGGGCTGGCGCGGACGCCCCCCTGGAAGAGGGAGCCGGCGGCGGCGGCGACTCTCCAGGCCCCCTGGATGAGGGGTTCGGCGGCGGCAACTCTCCAGGCCCCCTGGAGGAGAGGGTCGGCGGCGAGAGCGACTCTCCGCCCCCCCCGGACGAGGGGGTCGGCAGCCACCCGAGCAGCCAGGGTAAGGTGCCTGACGACCTTTCTAAGATTCCGGTGTCTGTTAAGGGCAGGGGTTTTGGCCAGCACTTAAAGGACCAGCGGGGTGGCCCTGGACGAGGGGGTCGGCCGGGACTCTCCGGCCTCCCTGGACGAGGGGGTCGGCGGCAACTCTCCTGGCCCGCTGGACGAGCGGGTCGGCGGCAACTCTCTGGGCTCCCTGGATGAGAGGGTCGGCGGCGACTCTCCGGGCCCCCTGGACGACAGGGTCGGCGGCGACTCTCCGGGCCCCATGGACGACAGGGTCGGCGGCGACTCTCCGGGCCCCCTGGACGAGGGGGTCGGCGGCGACTCTCCGGGCCCCCTGGAAGAGGGGGCCGGCGGCGGCGACTCTCCGGGCCCCCTGGAGAGGGGGTCGGCGGCAAGAGCGACTCTCAGGTCCTCCCGGACGAGGGGGTCGGCGGCCCCCTGAGCAGCCAGGTTAAGGTGCCAGACGACCTTTGTGAGATTCTGGTGTCTGTTAAGGGCAGGGGTCTTGGCCAGCACTTAAAGGACCAGCGGGGAGGTCCGCCGGACCGGCTACTCCCATTCCTCTCCAAATGCCGGCGCGGACGCCCGGCGGATAAGCCTCTCCAACGCCTTGTCACCGGCCTCGCCTACGCTTCGTCTCAGGCCGGCACGGACGCCCGCCGGAACATCTCCCATGTCTCGTCTCGGACCGGCGCAGACGCCCGCCAGACCGGCCACTCCGACGTCTCTTCCCAGGCCGGCACGGACGACCGCCGGACCGGCCACCCCGACGCCTCGTCACTGGCCGGCGCGGACGGCCGCCGGAGCGACCACTTCCTCGCCTCAGGCCGGCGCGGACGCCCGCCAGACCGGCCACTCCCACGTCGTCTCGGACCGGCGCAGACTCCCGCCGGACCGGCCACTCCGACGCCTCGTCACCGGCCAGCGCGGATTTCCGCCGTACCGGCCACTCTGACGCCTCGTCACCGGCCGGCGCGGACACCCGCCAGACCGGCCACTCCCTCGCCTCGTCACGGGCTGGTGCGGAAACCCCCCCAGACGATGTTAACCTGTGCTCGGCCTATCAGTGAACGATTTGAAATTCCAAAGGACCTTTGATTTATAGTGATAATGGCACCCAAATTGTGTTAACAAAATATTTGGCTGGATTGACAAAAGGTTCCATTTCTCGTTATGAAATCACTGCGCTTACATAACGAGTTCAACAGGACAACAACATATGGAAATCTTTTTTAGTAGACCATACAAAACGCCATTATTCACTACACCATTGGAACGGGATGATAAGGCTAATCTGGCTGAATACATAAAAAGAAAAATCTTTAGGGAATTGAATTGGGGTTAGCAGAAGGAGACTGTGCTTCTCAACAGGAAACGGACTGGATCAACGGTAGTGCCAGGAGCCTGGATGCTCAACCTGCAGTATAAAGAAGAAGCACTAGCACACCGAGAAGGGGATGTGGAGCCACCTTTTGCACTGTAAGAAGGTTCCCTCAGTTGAAACGTTTGACGAGACGGGTAAGATACCCTTTCTGACCCAATAAAATGCAACCATTCCAATATTAATTGGAAAGAACTTTGTGTATTGGTTTTATTGTCTTCATATGGTTTCAACGGTTCAATTGAGACTAAACCTTCTTACAAAGGGTTAAAACAAACGACCAGACGAGGGAAAATGCGATCGGATATAACAACTCCCTCAATCACCATTCTTTGGGGAAAGTGTTTTTACAAAAGAAAAATATGTCCTACTTATAAAGAAAAGGACAAATATTGAAACGGTGTCGAGCCTGTTACGAAAGCAGTGAATGACAAGCCAATTTTTCCACTGTGCTAACTTTACCTGTTTGAACCTTACATGGTCTGAATCTGGGTGCGGTAGACAAACTGTCCACCTTCTGGCAGACTGGTGGGATAAGACCTTCAGCAAATGTAAAAAAATTGGCCTTCACCGAGGCTGTTTTGGCTAATACTTTGACAATGTGTGGGTATTGTCTTATCCCCTGCTTACGCTCTTTGCTAGACCGACTTATGGTTGGTGCAATTGCTCTAACAAATTCCGAATTGCAAGAGTTGTATCTGCTTATTAGACAGCCTACTGGTGATAACATTGATGTCCAGGATTATGCAAATTATGAAAATGAGTTGGACGAGAATTATTTTGTTCTTCCTTTTTCAGACCATATGCAAGTAAGGTGAATTCGGGTAAAGATCCAGACAACAGACTTCCCCCAAGAGTATTTGTATTTGTCATAAAATGAATTAATAGAATAAAGCCGAAAGGAAGTTTTATTAAGGAGATCATGTGCATATATATAACAGGGGGGGAATGTTTGGATTATTAGTCTTACATTATTATATATTTGCTTGCAATGAAAAACGCTTTGCTTCACTTAGGATTATTAGTCTTACATTATCATATATTTGCTTGCAATGAAGAATGCTTTGCTTCACTTAGAATGTTTTGAGAACCATCAACTTCTCACACTGTGGTTCACACCGCTCCCTTGGGAAGATCCGGAGGACTTTCATTTGTTTTGAGAAACCTCACACCGCTCCTTTGGGAAAATCCGGTAGACCTTCATTTGTTTTGAGAACTAA
>NC_135400.1:3003392-3028392 GCF_051989625.1 Stigmatopora argus
ATGGCGCATCGCATTTTAAGCCGCAGTGTCAGTAACAAGTGCTATTTCTGTATTTGACACACACAAAGGACGCACCGTTTTTAAAGACGCAGCCAGGCAGGCATGGCAAAACATACACCAGCTTAAACATACGGACACGCTAAAAACATGTTTATAAAAAGGCAACGGAAGCAAAAATGAGTTTGGTTGTACTTTATTTAGCCATTTTACAATGTACTCACATCATCACCCACAAATCCATCAAAGTCCTCATTTTCTCTGTCCGAATTGAACAATTGTCCAAATGAGTCATCGAAATCGCCAAGTTTTATACGTTCGTCCAGGCGGCCACAATCCATTCGCAAATAGTAGCTAGCGTAACTAGCCTGACGCTAGTCCATGCTACTAATCACAGAGACATTGCTCCACCCACAAACATCCGACGCTACCGTGCATCTAGCAGGCCACACGCTACTCAGATCAGACAAGACATTCGACTCTGGAAAAAAAGTGGTGGTGGGCTTTGCATTTATGTGAATGAGGGATGGTGTAACAATAGCACTGTTCTGGTTAGACACTGTTCCCCAGACATAGAATTCATGTCGGTGAGATGCAGACCCTTCTTTTTGCCCAGAAAGATAGCCGTTGTCATCATCACTGCTGTCTACATCCCACCAGACGCTAAGGTAAGTGCCGCTCTCTCCCTACTAATGGACACAATAAACAATCACTAGAACGCCTACCCAAGTGCCACACACATAATTGCAGGAGATTTTATCAGGCAAATTTCGAAACTGTTCTGCCGAAATTTTACCAACACGTGAAATGTCCAACAAATAAATCTCTGGATCATGTTTACTTGAACATCAAAGGTGCATACAGAGCCGTACCACGCACATACTTCGCACAGTCATATCACGCCTCTTTATTCTTGGCCCCATCTTACATTCCCTTTAGCCGACAATTAGTCTGCAGAATTAAGGGAAACACAATGGATCCAAAGCAAGCCGGTGCAATGAAGGGTAGTGCGAAGAAAAGGCGTATGATGACAATCGATACAAATAATCGAAAAACATTAGTGTACGCATGAGGTGTTAGCAGATGGTGAATTACAAGATATAAAAGTATCAGAGCTTCCAACCTCCGTCGACCCCATTTCAGGAGTACCCTTGTCCCATTTCCGGAGTTTATCCGGAGTGAATGCGATTCACGCAAAATCAATATGCGCTGAAGTCGCACAAGACGAATCATTCGTCAGAACTTGTAACTCGGATGATTCACAATGCACTCTTGATACCGAATTCTTCCGCTTTACAGTGCAGTTGAATAAAGGCAGAAGCCGAAGCAATGGTGAGAATTTCGAGGCATTTAAATTCGAATTTTGGTACTTTTCTGAAATGGTTGCTTTAAAAAAATTAAGTTACATTTTTGAGTTTAGAGAGGTTGTCCGGCGTCCCAGGGTTTGCATTGCATTTCCGGGTAAACTCCTGAAATTCTGGAGTAGTTGGCAGCTCTGAAATATGTTTTTCCATTGTATTATCCTGTTTTTTCGTGTTAATTTCAGGCGGTGGGAGTGAATTAATTTGTATTTAGTTCATTTCTATGGGAAACGTTGATTTGAGATACGAATAAATAGACATACGAGATCAGTCCTGGAACGCATTAAGCTCGTATCTCAAAGTATGACTGTACTGTCTTACATCAAGTACTGCATGGCTACGGTCACTGTGGAGAAGACCATCCAGGTGTACCCAAACCGGAAACCGTGGATGACCAGCCAGATCCGATCACTCCTCCGGGCCCGAGATGCAGCTTTCAGATCCGGTGACAGGGCACTCTATAGCGCAGCTCGCATTAATGGCTGCCAATCGACCAGCCATCGACTTCCTCACTGACAGACCACAATATGTGAGACTCCAGGACTGTACGTCTGATGTGGTAGCTTGCAGCACGGGGGCCCCACAAGGCACAGTGCTCTCTCCACTCCTCTTCTCCCTCTACACATCGGACTTTAAACATAATACAGACACCTGCCACCTCCAGAAGTTCTCTGACGACACCGCTATTGTTGGACGAGTGACGGACGGGAACGACCTGGAGTACAGGGGAGTCATCACAGCCTTTGTTGACTGGTGTAGGCAAAACCACCTCTACATCAACACCAGTAAGACAAAGGAAATGGTCATCGATTTTCGGAGGAATCCTCAACAGACCACTCAGGTGAACATCCAGGGTACAGACATTGAAATCGTGGAGAATTTTAAGTACCTGGGTGTTCACCTCAACAACAAACTAGACTGGTCCACAAACACAGATGCCCTGTACAAAAGGGGCCAGAGCCGCCTCTACCTACTGAGGAGTCTACGGTCCTTTGGAGTGTGCAGGACACTGCTGAGGACTTTCTACGACACTGTGGTGGCCTCTGCAGTGTTTTATGCAGTGCTTTGTTGGGGATGCGGGAGCATGGAGAGGGACAGGAACAGGCTGAATAAGCTGGTCAGGAGGGCCAGCTCTGTTCTGGGCTGTCCTTTGGACTCTGTGGAGGAAGTGGGAGAGCGGAGGATGCTGACCAGGATGATGTCCATCATGGACAGCACCTCCCACCCTCTGCATGAGTCTGTGGAGTCCCTCCGAAGCTCCTTTAGCAATAGACTGCGGCACCCTCATTGCAGGAAGGAGCGCTTCCGCAGATCCTTCCTCCCATCAGCTGTCAGGCTCTTTAACAAAAAAATGGCTGTGTGTTAAGACCTACCGTATGCATGCATGTACATTTATGTGTATGTATGTATGTATGTATATATGTCCTAAGCAACACGCTTACTTAATTATATATTTATTCATGTATTTATTTCTTGACCTACTTATTACCTATCTATTTATGTCTAAAATGCCTTTCCTATTCCTGCATCCTCACCCTCTTGCCACTGGAACAACGAAATTTCCCGAATACGGGATGAATAAAGCTATCCAATCCAATCCAATCCAATCCAATCCAAAGCAGACCACAAGGGGAAGATAGTAGGGCAACTTGACGACCCCCGAACGATGTGGCAGAGCATACGGACCCTCACCAGCTACAAGGGCCAAGCTGCAACTCCTGTGGAATCAGATCCGGCACTGGCAGAGGGCCTAAACAACTTTTTTCCCCACGTTGAGGTCCCTAGACTCAGCAAGTGGTGCGCTCTCAACATCTTGGCGCTAAACGTCTCCAAAACCAGCAAACACATCCCGGACTTAGGAAGGAACAAACTGCTCCATCGCCCCTGTGTATTAACGGCGAATGTGTGCAGCAAGTAGAGACTTTCAAATTCCTAGGATTCCACATCTCTACTGATCTCACTTGGGCGGCAAACACCACAGCACTCGGCAAGAAGGCGCAGCAGGGGCTACATTTCCTGAGAATACTCAGGAAGGAGCAACTGAACACCAACCTGCAAGGGGTGATCAATGTAAGATTATATCAGTTTTTGTGAGTATAAAAGCATCGTTCTCATACAATCTGTGAATGGCTGACATGTCATCATAAACACTCAACTGTCTGACTGATTAATCAATCTTAGTCTTGTGATTGGGTTGACCTGTCAGCACATACACTCAACTGTCTGACACTGAGCAATCAATCTTTGCCCTGCAAATGACTAAAACGTATCTGTCCAAAGTCTTGCCGACAACTGTCAGTTTTGCCTGTATATAAGACTCACTCACTGGTCATTTGGAGAGAGTTGCAAGGACAACAGACTGAGCGATCACGCTGTTCGAGCTCTCCCCATTCTGCACTCTGGTAATAAACTTATTTCCTTTAAATTTGTCTCCCTCTTTCTTAACTTGCTCCTTAAGCTGTTTTACAGACCTATCAATCAACACAGCCCAAAAGATAATCAACTGCCCCCTAACTCAGTGTCAAGCATCTTCAAATCGCGGTGCCTTAGAAGGGCGGAGAGCATTATTAAAGGCAATGCGCATCCTGGCTTCCACCACTTCAACCAGCTCCCCTCTGGAAGGCCCTACAAAAGTCATAACAGCCAAGACAGACAGACTCAAGGACAGTTTCTTCCCAAGAGCTGTCACCATACTCAACCCGAGTTCTGCACCTAGGACCTAATCAAGACTTACTACTACTTATACCACTTATTTATTATGTTGACCACTTAGTGACTTCTCGTAATGTTAGGTGCTTGAAGTAATATTGGGAGGAAAAAAGTCATAATATTACGAGATTTAAGTCATTTTCCTGTATTTACGGTACGGTGAACCGCAAGTTGTTTGGTTTCAGGGGCATTAACTTTTGGCGACGTAAAGTCTCTGTGAGCACATTACTTTTTACGTAATATTGGGGGAAAAGTCAAAAATTAAAATAAGGTTAAAAAACGTTGCATTAATTATTTTAACATCAGTCGAACTGAAAGCTGTTCGGGTCTGCAGACATCAACTTTGATGACGTTAGATCTGCGTGAAAAAAATAGATTTTGGAATTATTTGGGGGGATTATTTAATTTCTGTTAACAAAACTTTGATGAGAATGAATTGATAATGTTAATATATGCGACATCGTTTTAAATTAGATTTCCCAATAGTGGTGTGCCTTGAGATTTTTTCAATGCAAAAAGTGTGCCGCAGCTCAAAAAATGTTGGGAAACACTGTTCTAGAGAATGGCTACATCGATACCAACTGCCAAAAACCAGGAATCTCAGGCTTTCCAAGGTGCGTAGGGCATTCTGCCATGATCTGGGACCAGATCCAGAAGGCCAAGCGAGAGAAAACCAACCTGCACGTCATTTGGCTCTACCTCGCCAATGCATATGGATCTGTCCCACACCTGCTGATCAGTTACGCCTTTGAGTTCTTCCATATGCATCCCTGCATCAAGAAACTAGTAGCACTCTACTTCAGCGACCTACAGATGTGCTTTGCCCTCCAGGAATTTACCGCCGGGTGGCAGCACCTAGAAGTGGGAATTGCAATGGGCTGCGCCATATCTCCAATCCTCTTTGTGGCATCCTATGAGGTAATCCTCATTGGAGCAAGACAAATGGTCGGGAACCCCCATTGAGCAGCTAAATGGAATACATAACCAGCCTCCTTCAGACAGCAGCATGCACATTTCGACTGCTGAAGAGGATGGACGAGTTGACGTCATGGGCCAGGATGAATATTAAACCCTCCAAATCCCATAGTCTGTCACTCAGAAGAGGAGTCAGAAATGACAACACCACTTTTGTCGTCGGGGGAGAAAGAATCCCCCTTCTCTCCGAGCAACCCATCAAGAGTCTAGGGAAGCAGTACACTGCAGAGGTGTCTGATAAACAGATCTAGAGGACCATCATGAACAACTCACTGATGGCCTGTCAAGGATTGACCAGAGCCCACTCCCCGGAAAGTTCAAGGTCTGGTGCTACTAGTTCACACTCTACAGGAAGATAATGTGGCCCTTGAAAATGAGCAGGATCTCCTCATCCACTGTGAGCAAGATGGATGGAAGAGCCAATTCATTCATCAGAAAGTGCCTAGGTCTACCACAGTGCCCTTCCGAAACTGGCCTCTTTGGAAGGAATGCACTGCAACTGCCACTGCAGTCTATCAGTCTGGGCTACAGGCAAGAGAATTCTAGGCTGGTTCTCGAGCTAAGAGAGTCCACTGATCAGTCAGTAATGAACGCCAACATCAAGGTTCCCACTGGCCGGAGGTGGAGCGTCCAGGCCTTAGGTTGACCAAGCCGTCAATAGACTGTAGCATCAGGAGATCATGGGCAGTCAAGGCAGGAAGAATAGGGCTAGGATGGGGAGAAGCACCACAATTCTGGTCCAAGGCTAATCGTAAGGAGAGGAAGGAGATGGTGGTGGCAGAGGTGACAAGGAAGTGGGAAGAGCAGTACAAGATGAAGGCCGTGTCGCAGGGCTGACAAGGAAGCTGGACAACCTGGGAGACAGTTGTCAACCGAAAGATCAGTTGGTCCGACCTGGGAAGATCCCACAGGCAAGGATCCGCTTCCTCATTCTCGCAACTTATGACACGCTTCCCTGTCCTCGTAACCTCCACAAATGGTTGGGGAATGAGGTATGCTGCGCACTTTGCAACGCTCCCAACGCCAGCCTCCAGCACATCTTGTCAGGCTGTGTTGGAATTATTGTAAATAAGTTATCCTGATTCTGGTATGACTGTCGAAATGCTTGCTAATAGAATTAGGGGTGTCTTGAGCCCTGGGGAAAGTTGCACCTTATTCAACAAAGAGGAACTGCCCCAGGGGTCCGGAGCCTGTTTGAACCATTGTGTGAAGATTGCGGGAGATCGGGAAAGAGACTGTAAAGGTGTTACCTTAACATACATCAAAGAACCTTTTGTAACTAAGAGATATCCCTCGCTTTCCTTTGATCAGCTTGAAACGTCCTGTAACTTGACACAATAAGAGACAAGGCGAGAGGAGACATCTTCAGAGTGTGTCGGAGGATTGAGACGCGAGCAGTCCCCGACCCTCTCACTGCAAATAAAGTTGACTCAATTCTCTGTGATTTCCTTCTTTCAGATTGGTGATACAAATGTCTGGTGTTTAAACCTAACATTTACCTGGTCCTTCAAGCCGGATCCCAAAATACCTGACGATCCCAGCGGGTGAGCAAGATCCAGAAAAAGTCTGTACACAGCATAAAGATCCTTTTCCAGGACTGTTTCTTCCTTACGGGCTGGGGTCCAAAGGTTGAAGGGATACCAAGGACGCAGAGAATCGTGAGTAAATTTTATTTAAAAAAGGAATGAATGAGAATGAAGTAAAATAGAGAAATGAATGAATGAGAACGAAGTAAAATAGAGACATGAATTAATGAGAACGAAGTAAAATAGAGAAATGAAGTAAAATAGAGACAAACAACAAAATTCTGTAGGAGGGCAGACTCCCTTAGTTGAAACAGACTGATTAAATTCTGTAAAGGATGGCGGAGTCCTGGTTGTAAATAAAAACCCTGACAATCCTAGGCACTATCAGGTAAAATTCAACAAACAAAATTCCGTAGGAGGGCAGACTCCCTTAATTGAAATAGATTAATTAAATTCTGTAAAGGATGGCGGAGTCCTGGTTATGTTGAACAAAGAAGCGAACTAAAAGGAATGAAAGTGTAAAAGTGTGAAAGGAAATACATTTTAACTACAACAAAAAAATCGAAAAAATCGTGTAACAAAAAACGACGTAAAATGCAAAAACAAGGTTCTGATCAAACCAAAACGTGGATGCAGATGGCAGGGCATAGAGAAAATGGTGAGAAAGATATTGTTATACAGTGCCAAGATACTGAAAGAGCTCAATATAAAGAAAAAAAATAGAATAAAACTATAAACGCATGCAAGTAATCTTCATATGAATAGATATATATATAAGTACGCTGTGACGCGTTCATAAATCTCGATTGTTGCGCAATATAAGACTAGAAACGACTAAGAAATATACTTATGCGGATAAATAAGATAAGAATATATATATATATATATATATATATATATATATATATATATATATATATATATATATATAGATATATATAAATATATATATATATATATATATATATATATATTAGGCCTGTTAAGAAACAGTGGCCCCCTGTTCAGCCCACTCCTCGTAACAGGCTCCACTCGCAAGCAGGGAGCACGACGAGGGGGGGAAGGGGGATAGATAGAAAGAGACAGAGATGTAGGAGGAGAAAGAGACAGAGAAATGTAGAGACAGAAAGAGACAGAGAAATGTAGAGACAGAAAGAGACAGAGAAATGTAGAGACAGAAAGAGAGACAGAAATGTAGGTAGAGAGAGAGACAGAGAAAGTTGACAGAGAGTTTTAGAGAGATGTAGAGAGAGAGAGAGAGAGATAGTTGACAGTGTTATGATATATTAGTGAAAAATTATGGGTCCTTTATTAAACACTAAAATTTATATTAGGAAATGCCTAGTGAAAGGTTATTTTCCATAAATTTTAATTGAGGTAACAGTGAGCACAGAAAATGGCTCTTATTTTAAATAAAACCGCCTTCTTAGAGCGGATAAGAATTCAGCCAGAGCTTTAACTATTGGTTTTAGCAATATGAGAGTGATTTGCGATTTAGACTTAAGTATTAAGAATCATCCAAATTATTAATGATATCAAACATGGAGAAAACAATGCAAAAATGGCATTCATCCAAATTATTAAGTAAATTAAACCTGGCTCATTTAGATAAAATAATTGATTTAGGTAAGCATGATTTCCCTAGGACGGAAGAGGCATAGAATGTTTTTAAGTGCACAAAAAGCATTCCTTGTTTTGCCCGGAGCAGGTGAAATATGCTTTGGCGTGGGTCATATTAATGACTATTAGAATATTAATTGCATTAGCATCAAACAGTTGATGTCAACCAAATGACGTTAACCTATTTCTTTTAAGAATGGTTAGTGCTGATAGCACAGCAAAAAGGTGGTTAGCTGCCAAGGAGCCCCAGACTGGGGATGGCGCTCTCCACTAGTGAAAAATTGCAGACCACTGATGTCTGAAAATGAGTGTGAGCATGAATGGTTGTTTGTTTGTCTTTTTGTGTTTCTAATTGGCCAACCACCAAGATATATAATCAATCAGATATCAAGGTGGAAAATGATTGAGAAATTTGAAATCAATTTTTGATGAAAATTGTTTAGTCCAATGAAATTTTTAATGGTAAAAGCAGCAGTACTCCAAACGTGAAACTTGAAGGGGAGAAACAAATCTGCTATGCAAAATTTAGGAGCACTGAGAAAAAAAAAACAAAGACAGTGCTTGATACGAAATTCCAAAGTACTATTGATTTATTGTGATAATGGCATCCAAATTATGTTAACAGAATTATTGACTGAATTGACAAGTTTCCCTATTTTGTTCCGAAAAAAATATATATATATATGGAAATCCAATTTAGTGGAATGTACCAAACGCCATTATTCACTGCACGATTGGAACTGGAGGATGAGGCTAATCATATGTCTGCATAAAAGAAAAAACTTTAAAGAAACGCATTAATTTTGGGTTAGCAGGAGGAGACTGTACTTCTCAACAGGAAACAAACTGGACCAACGGTGGTCCCGGGAGCCTGGGTGCTCAAAACAAGTGTTGCTGACCAACCAGCAGACATGAAAATAGCGGATCCATCTGGTGCACTGTAAGAAGGTTCTCTCAGTTGAAACGTATGAGGAGACAGGTAAGATAAACTTTTTGACGTGATCAGACAAAATGGCAAGCACTCCAATATTGATTGGAAAGATTATTGCTCGGGGAGCAATGCTGTAAGCCATGAGGAACTTTTTATATTGGTTTTATTGTCTCCATAAAAAAATGTGTTTCAATTGAGACTAAACCTTCTTACAGATAGTTAAAGTAAACAATTGAGACTAGATCTTCTTACAGATAGTTAAAGTAAACAATTCGAGAGAAAAGAGAAACTACAATGGATAGAAATGTAACTAGATTTTAATTTTATGCCTGACTATTGAGAAATATTGATTAAGAAAGTTTTATAGGAGATGATTGGCAAACTCCAAAGACAATGGAATGTTACATTTGATAATAAGACTACTAGTTTGGGATATTTTGAATTTCAAAACAACTGAGGTTAATATGCAACACGATACACATTGTTAATTGAATTGGGACTTGATTAGTATGCATTTTAAAAGTAATGGGTTTTAATTGCTCTAAAGGATACAATTATGCAAAAATATTGACCCTGACAAACAAGGGATGCTTACAATTTAGTGGGTTCAATTCTATTTAGAATTATAAATGTGTGCAATGTGTTTCTGGATATTAATTGATGTGAATCTAAACCGTTACAGAGAACGGGAAAGCTGTTTTCATGAGGAGAAAGCAGCCTGGTTTGCTTTTTGTATTTTTCCTATTTTTAGTATTAGTTAATTTGTGTAATTGCAGGAAAGGAAAAAACAAATATAGTTCTTGATCTTAACAAGGAAGCAGTGTTCAAAATAGAATATCAGCTAGCATGTTTAATTTTGACTGATAAGGTATTTACATTTTCACAAACTATAGTGATGGAATAAGTAAGAATGTTGCGATTTTTGTTCATTGGTGTATTAAGCCCAACCAAATAGCTGTAAGCAAATGTTAAGCACGTGTTGAAGACAACAACAAAACTGAGCCGATCTCAAGAACAGTCTGCAGACGAACTGTACAAAGCTAAAGGCCTACCGTGCCTACCAAAAATTTATTCCAAAATTGAGCCATAAATGTCTCAACAGGGGGGAGATATGATGAACAGGTCTAAATACCTATTTTAAATTTTTTTGTAGGAACTGTTTAATTTGTTACAGATATAATGTGCAAGATGACCTCAGGCCAAACGAGGCCAATGTCCAAAAGAGTGTGGGACTGGTAGAGCAAACAAATGGTACGATAAAACCAAGGCTTAAGAAAACCATGGAAGAGATAAAGAAGCCATGGCCAGAACGCCTAACACTGGTAAAAACGTATATGAAGTTAGTGCCAACTAGCTCGAGATTAACACCTTTTGAGATGGTTCATGGAAGACCATTCCAACTTCCTTTATGGGAAGGTGACCCATGACGAGAGACTAAGGAAGGAGAGAAACTTATCCAAAGAACATGTAAGATGCCGTGATCTTTTTGTCTATCTTGCAGGAGGTGGTGAAGCCAGGTGACTGGATCCTGATCCGAGTCATAAAAAGGAAGTCCTGGTTCTCTCCACGATGGGAAGACCCATTTGTGGCCCAACTCACCAACCTCCCCAGCAGCAAAGATCGCTGAAAAGTCAAAGTCGATTCACCAACCTCAGGTCAAGGTAGTTCGAGACACAGGTGACTCTGAGTAGACTGTAAGTCGGACGGTGTCAAAACCCTTGTCCGTAAAAAAAACTCATCTCGTTCTTCCTAGCCATTATTTTTAGTATTGTAGTGATCGCGCTGTGGTATCTGCTGTAGTAGCATTGTAGTCTTTCACCCCGCCTCCGGAGGAAGTCCGACTACAAAGGGGGCTGTAATTTTAGTTTACAGTCATCTCAAACCCGGTGAAGATTTTCCACAGCTCCGTGCTGGCATTAGGAAAGATTACAATCTACCAGCATGATATTCACCCGGGTACACAAGAAAGGATTGGCGGTGGGAGGGACGATCGGTGTAATGATAGTGTTTTTCCAATGGCGGATGAAGAAAAGGAGAAACCAGTGTTTTCAAAGAAAATAGCAAGAGCCAACTTCACGTGCATTAATAGAATGGGAAGTGGGTTAATTCTGGGACGACTTAATAGTATACAATGTAAACAAGTGGTGACGGTTGATATTACGTTCAAACCGGTAGCTCGTAGCGACATCTGGTGGTGGTGTGGTGATAATAGATTGTACGACAGGTTGCCATTCAACACTACTGGCTATTGTGCATCTGTGTCACTGCTCCTGCCTGTTTCCATAACAAAGATGTCTGCTCCTGAGTTGGTCACTGTAACAGGAAACGTCCTGCCTCAGCACTGGAAAGGCAGAGCCAAGCGGTCCGCTCTTGGATGGGGCGATGGGGACCCAACCTACATCGACAGCATCGGGGTTCCCCGAGGTGTACCAGATGAGTATAAGCTCGCTGACCAAATTGCACGACTCCAGAACAGGACGGAAGAAGGGTTTGCAGCCATCCATGAACAGTTGTCGGCTACCTCCTTGATGGGCTTCCAGAAAAGGATTGCTGTTGACATGCTCCTGGCAGAGAAAGGTGGCGTATGCTCCATCTTTGGCGACCAATGCTGCACGTTCATCCCGAACAACACAGCAGCTGACGGGAGCTTAACCAAGGCCCTGGAGGGCCTTCCATCCCTCAACAGCAAGATGAAGGAACATTTTGGAATCGACACCTCAATGTGGGACGAATTTGGTAGCATGTTTGGCAGATAAACAGTTGGTTGTATCAGTTCTAATGTCAATCGCTGTTTTTGCTGCCATTCTCACAACTTGTGGATGTTGTTGTATTCCCTGTATTCATGCGTTATGTCAAAGATTAATAACAAATGCCATAGAACCAGTCGAAATCAGAAATGTATGCCTTATTCACATCTGAAGGCGAACCACGGGACGATGACGATGACGACGGATCTGGGGATGATGAGGAAATGCAGTTCATGGGACTGCCTAACCTGTTCCCAGATCCTAAAGACTATGGCATTGACTTTTGAGTGTAACGTTTTTCTGTTATTTTGGTGATCCTGTGATGCGAAAATCTGAAAAGAAGAGGTCATGGGTGATGATATTTTATAGCAGAATCCGGATAAACAGGGGGAAATGTTGGAATTATTGTAAATAAGTTATCCCGATTCTGGTATGACTGTCGAAATGCTTGCTAATAGAATTAGGGGTGTCTTGAGCCCTGGGGAAAGTTGCACCTTATTCAACAAATAGGAACTGCCCCAGGGGTCCGGAGCCTGTTTGAACCATTGTGTGAAGATTGCGGGAGATCGGGAAAGAGACTGTAAAGGTGTTACCTTAACATACATCAAAGAACCTTTTGTAACTAAGAGATACCCCTCTCTTTCCTTTGATCAGCTTTAAACTTCCTGTAACTTGACACAATAAGAGACAAGGCGAGAGGAGACATCTTCAGAGTGTGTCGGAGGATTGAGACGCGAGCAGTCCCCGACCCTCTCACTGCAAATAAAGTTGACTCAATTCTCTGTGATTTCCTTCTTTCAGATTGGTGATACAAATGTCTGGTGTTTAAACCTAACAGGCTGCAAGACTGCACTTTCTCAGGGGCGCTATAGATGGCGCCATGACTAGGCCCTGAGGAAACTAGCTCAAGTGCTGGAGGGACGCCGACAGAGCAGTAAAAAATCACCACCAGCAGAGATCCACGCCAACTTCGTCACAGAAGGGGGGAAAGAAATACAGCAGGCCGAGAGAGACACTTAAGGCCCTTTTTCCATGGTCATGAGTGGGACATAAGGGTTGACCTCAACAGGCAGCTCTGATTCCCCACGGAGATCATCACTACATCACTCCGCCCAGACATTGTGGTATGGTCCTCCAAGGCAAGAGCAGTGCACCTCATAGAACTAACAATACCACCAGAAGAGGGGATTGAGGCCACCTTTGAGCGCAAGAAGGCCAAATACTGGGAGCTGGCAGCTGAGTGCCAGGAAATTGGCTGGAAGTGCACCATCTACCCAGTCGAGGTTGGCTGCCGATGCTACGTCGGGCTGTCAGCAACATGCCTCCTGAGGGACGCACGGGTGACTGGAGGCAACCTGAGGAAGGCCATAAAAGAGCTGGCAGAGGAGGCAGAGAAAGGCAGCTTTTGGCTCTGGCTGAGGGGGAAGGACAGGAGCTGTGGAAAATAACAACAAACCCCAACAACGGCTGCAGGAGGCAACAGCCATCAGCTGCAGGGGGTGACAGGGAGACGTCTCGGTGACTGCTCCGCTACCAGGAGATGTTCCAGGATTAAAGGAGCGAAACATCAATGAATGCTGGTTCCTGGCTGATTACCCTGCAGCTGACCCGTGGGCACCAGAGGAGGTGTGACAGGCAGCAATGCCAAGCAGGAAAAACACCTACCTGTACATCAACTGAGAAGGACAGATGTGAAAAAAAATAAGTTAAAATTTAAGTCAGATTTGTGCATATGCTACTGACATTTATTAAGATGCATAATTCGTAGAGCTTAAATTTTATTAAGACTAGATCATTTATGGGTGCTTATGGTTATACTTATGTGATACTGGTTTGTGTCCATAGCGAGCAATTATGATGTTGCTCATACTGGTCCTCAGTGTGCTCAGAGAGGTTGTCTGTATGCCCAGACATGCGAAAAATTAGAGGGAACATTGCTTGAGAAGTTGAGACCCATAATTCCTTTTTTGTTAAGACCTGGCTGTCCAAGAAGCTTGAAAGAGCCAACCAGAATTCTCAAGGCCTTAATGCTAAATCAAGTTAATTAACAGACCAGCAGGCTGCAGAAAAAAATCCTTATATGGAAATTCCTGAAACACACCCACTGATATTCGAATTAACGCCCATTTTGACCAGCTGGAAAAAGACCTTAGAAACTGGAGTCAGATCATGAGAGAATATCTTTTTTTTCTTGCAAATAAAGACAACTGATAATAATAAATGTCCTGTATTTGGCAATTAACTCACAAAATCCTTCAGAACAAAATTAAGAACACCAATAGTAGGAAACGGTAAATCGGTAAAATAAAATAAAAATAAGGCAAATATTTTCACTACCTTCAGTTTTCCGTGTTGCCTTGGTCAAGCATCGATATTGACAGGTTAACAACCCTCTCCTACTGTTCTGTCGTGTGGTCAACAACTTTTAACAGAAGTGCACATCTTCCGGGCGCATCCGCACGACGCGACCATTTTTTGGCGGTGACGTTCAGTTCTCGTCGCTATAGGATTGGCCGAGGTGCCGAAAGGTTCGCCTAGGAAATGCCTGTTTAAAAGCGCGCCAGTCGTTCTTAAGAGTCGTAATGCGTTCGAAAAGTGCCCCTTTAAATATGCTTATACTACTATAGCGACTGACGACATAGCATACATAGATGATTATTAACAATTTTATATTAAAGAACAAACGTGGACACAAATCTTTTTCTCTCAGCTCGTATCAGTGTCCATCTCTAAACATTTAACAAAGTTCATTATTTATTCCCTTGGTTTTAAACCAGCGCTAGACTCAACCCTTTTCAACGTCTAATAATTTAGTTGCTTGTTTTATCTATTAAATTTTACTGATTTTGTCCTTGCAAATCATGGACAGTGTTTTGCCAACGTGTGGTTTTAAAGTCAATTTTTGTGTAAAAGTCAGCAGTTGTTGTGACGCTATGAGCTGACGTAAGCCCCCGAGCACATTTGGCACCCAGAACAAATCGTGTACCCACACGCTCTATAAAATGGGTAGCGTGAGACACATCCGGGGTATTCGACCAGCATGGAATTCGGACGGTACTCGGCGACCTCTGATGACGTTGCACGATCACGCAAGAAGACAATTACATGACAGACAAGAACATATCGGACTTGGTAGTGAGAAACGACGATTACGAGCTGCGCTTCCCAATCATGAACGTGCTTTTCAAGGTCTGTACAACTAACTAATATGTTATTAACGCACTCACCAGGACATTCAGGCTGTCTGCAAAATGAATTTGTACAAAGCTGTTCGCTAGAGCTCCTTGCAGCGTAACATAAATGACTGAATGCGAAATTCCATTTTGTAAAAGAAATGTAGAGTCCAAATGGCTTAAACTTGTCACGATTTGCTTCGGCTGCGCAACAAAGTCGAATCAAGGATGCGTGAAGCAAAAAATGAGAGGGAAGTGCTGGTGCACAACTTAGGATTTATTGACAAAATAATCATACAAATAACAAAAACTGGGACAAAGTGAACTTAATCAAACTAGACAGAGGAGACTCACACCAAACGAAGAGGCAAAATATTACTCACTCAATCCAACAGGAAACACGAAGAAGTAGACAATACTCCTCTCCTACAACCAGACATGCCAGAAAACAGGGTTTATATACAGTGGTACCTCGATATACGATCTTAATGCGTTCCGGGACTGAGCTCGTATGTCGATTTACTCTTATCTCAAATGAATGTTTAGAAATTATCTAAAAACAAATTCATTTGTTCCGACCCTCTGAAAAAACACCAAAAACAGCATATTGTATAGGAAAAACATTTTTATTTGTTCTAATTCGCCATCTATTAACAGAGTAACAAATAACTAGTGGTTATGATGTTTAATAGTACTAAAATTAGCCAGATTTCGCGGAGGGATAGAGAGGGAGGGGGAGAGGGAGAGACCTTTTGCACGGCAATGGGCTCGTAACATAACAAACAAATTAAAATGAACTTGGATTACGAAACAGACACACTCAAAAATAAATGTAATCTAACCTTACACTAAAGACAGTGCCCATGATGTTCTTATGAGCAGCCTCTCGCGTCCGCTGTATACTCGTATATCAAAATTTGTCTCGGAACTCAAGATAAACATTTGCTCGAAATTTTACTCGTATGTCGAGGTATTACTGTACACAGACAGGGTCATTCAAAAATAAAAACAACTGGTCGCACAAGGGAAGGGAAGCCAGGAGGGACACAACAGGCGAAATGCATACAATAATAATGGACAGCACACACAAGTAAAACACACACACATCCATCCAAAACCACAACAAAACTAATGGCAAAGTTTACACACACACATGTACAGTGGGGCAATTAAGTACAGTGGTACCTCGTGGTACGACATGCTCGTGGTACGACATGCTCGTGGTACGACATGCTCGTGGTACGACATGCTCGTGGTACGACATGCTCGTGGTACGACATGCTCGTGGTACGACATGCTCGTGGTACGACATGCTCGTGGTACGACATGCTCGTGGTACGACATGCTCGTGGTACGACATGCTCGTGGTACGACATGCTCGTGGTACGACATGCTCGTGGTACGACATGCTCGTGGTACGACATGCTCGTGGTACGACATGCTCGTGGTACGACATGCTCGTGGTACGACATGCTCGTGGTACGACATGCTCGTGGTACGACATGCTCGTGGTACGACATGCTCGTGGTACGACATGCTCGTGGTACGACATGCTCGTGGTACGACATGCTCGTGGTACGACATGCTCGTGGTACGACATGCTCGTGGTACGACATGCTCGTGGTACGACATGCTCGTGGTACGACATGCTCGTGGTACGACATGCTCGTGGTACGACATGCTCGTGGTACGACATGCTCGTGGTACGACATGCTCGTGGTACGACATGCTCGTGGTGCGACATGCTCGTGGTGCGACATGCTCGTGGTACGACATGCTCGTGGTACGACATGCTCGTGGTACGACATGCTCGTGGTACGACGAAAATTTCGATCGAATAATTCGCTTGCGATACCATTAAAATTTCGAGATGCGACCAAGCCAGGTGGCCATGACATGAGAGCCTGTTTATCATTGTTGCGCACTGTCTTTTTTTGCCGCATCTCTTTCGTGTATAACTACTATACCTAGGAGGACTGAACGATTTATTCAGACAAGTTTCGACCAGGAAACGCACAACGCGCATGCGTGGGCAAAAAGAGGGCTTTTTGGGTAATGAAGTATACTCGTGCACACAACACCCATAGGCGATGGCACCCTTTCTCAGAATAAAACTTCATTACCCACAATCAATACGTGGGTAAGCTCAGCTATTGCATTTCCTGTTATTCTTTCTAAAGAAAGAAGCTCCCACGATCGTTCTTTCAAGACTATTTCTTGTTGGAAAGAGGTTGTGCATTATCCTATTGTGAGGACATTTGTGTGCATCATTTTCGGGATATTTTGAAGCTAATACAACAGCAAACGGTCCATCGATAGCAAACGTGAGGGTGGAGGCGTGGCAAACCGCTAACCCGGAAAACGAAGGTAACAAAAGATTAAGACAAAACTAGAATTCAGTTTTGTGTAAAGTTACATTAAACGTATGTTTGAGTGTGTCTGTATATATTTATCCAAGTTAATTTAATTTTTTTTTTTCGTTTACGAGTGCCGTGGATAAAGTCCCCCCGAACAGCCCCCCCCTCCGCCTCCGTGTGTGTCGTTGTCTCTCCCCTCCGCGAAATGCGTCTAATTTAACATCTATTAAACACATTTTATTACTATTAAACCCCTCGTTATTTATTACTTTGTCAATATATGGGGAATTAGAAGAAATAAAACATTTTTTCCAATCCAATATCCTGTTTTTGGTGTTTTTTCAGAGGGTTGGAACGAATTAATTTGTTTTCAATTCATTTCAATGGGAAATGTTCGCTCGAGTTACGAAAAGCTCGACATACGATCTCAGTCTCGGATTGCAACAATCAGGTGCATACTGCCACCTACTGTACACAAGTATGTACCACCTATCCTCTACCTTGATTTTACTTACAACATTAATTGGTTCCAGAATTTTTTCATAATTTGGATTTCTTGTAATTAGAGCAGTACTTAATTAGTAAATTAAATCTTGTTTTCGTTGGGGACGGTCATTTGCACATCAAAGTGTTTCGTAACCTGAAAATTACTATAAAAGTACTGAGAGACATTCTTAAGTAGAGGTACGAGTGACTGCACAATGGGCTTTAGTACATTGACTCTACCTGCAAATAGTAGTTCACAAACGATTTAATCATTGATTTTTATTGATTTTAGTGATTAGTCGTTGCAGCCTTATTACAGACTTTGACCAAGACAACAATAATGATATTGATGATTTAGTGATATTCTCCTTCAAACTTTGCCTTAGTCAAAGAATGGTCTGTTTTCAGCAATTACAGTGTTATAGTTTTGGCATTCTAGCTGTTAATTTCACCCCACGCTTCCAGGAGAACATGGCATTAATAGCATAGGCTTGATGGGCACTTCAAGGTTACATTTATATCTCCATACATATTATTTTGAGTGCAGTATTACCTTGAGATACGAGCTTAATGTGTTTCGGGACTGAGCATGTATGTCAATTTACTCGTATCTCAAATCAATTTTCCCCATAGAAAATGACTAAATACAAATTAATCCGTTCCCAACCTCTGAAAAAACACAAAAAATAGGATATTACAATGGAAAAACATATTTTTATTCATTCTAATTCACCACCTACTCACAAAGTAACAAATACCTATCTTGTGGTTATGATTTTCAATACTAAAATGTGACATTATAGACTTACCGCGGAATGCGCGGATGAGAGAGCGAGAGAAAGAACAGGAGAGAGTTGACGCACGGCAAGGCACTCGTAACATAACGTAAACTTTAAATTGAACTTAAATGAATTTGGATTACTATACACACACTTAAAATATGTTTTAATCTTACGTTAGACTAAATTTTAACCTTCTTGTGTGATAACCGAAGAAAAGATGTTAATGTATTCCACTGCAGCTTTTGAGTTGGAACTTTCTGCTTCTCCATGCCTCAAAACCAAGTGTATCCGTGTTTCGTTTTTTAAAATGACCAAACCAGCCACGACTCACTTTTAAGGGTTCCGCTGGTGTCTTTTTCAGCTGGATTTTCCGCACATTATCGGTCACGCTATCTCCAGTAAAAAATGCAACATGTACAGCCCGGTGCTTGTAGATATCTTTACACGAGGGAGATGAGGCGAGAAAGACAGAGAGATGCTGTCCTCATAAGCAGCCTCTCGCATACTTGGCTACCCGGGCGGGCGCATAGGGAACCTCTCGTATGCTTGTATCTCAAATTTGTCATGTATGTCAAGGCAAAAATTTGCTCGGAATTTTCCTCGTAGCTCAAATTTTTCATATGTTGGGACACTCGTATGTCGTATGGGACACTATGTGCTTGTTGAAAGTAAGGGAGCAATTATGGGCCGCCTTCCTCATCTGATGTCAGCACTGCTTGGAGCTCCCCTACCCACAATCCGCTTCCTTGGGAGTGGTGCAGAGTTGTTTGCATATGTTCTGGCCATCACTTGGTGACATTTTTATCCTCCTAAATTTTATACCTGTTTTTTTTTTCTTTTTGTCTTCTAGAAGGTGTTTAAAAGTCTGGGTCAGGGACTGAAATTCAGATCTATTCACAAGAGTCCTGCATGGAGAAGTCCTCTAATACCCATAGTCATAGAGCAAACGGTCAGTGAAATATCTTCTAGTTCCACTATTAAAAGCAAAGCCGGGCCCCCTGCTTGTTTTACACTAAAGTAGGGTTCGGTGAATGCGCATATGAAACTGGTGGGGTTCGGTAGCTCCAACAAGGTTAAGAACCACTGCATTAGATGATCGTATGTACTTAATTTTATATGTTGTGCTTTTTTATTTTTAGGGGCGAGGAGAACGAGCATATGACATATATTCTCGCCTACTTAGAGAGAGAATAATTTGTGTAATGGGTCCAGTGAGTGTCCTTCTTTATTGAAGTTTGTGTTTTAGGATATAGTTCAATGATGTTGACGGGATATTCTTTCGCTCCCCATCGAAGATTGATGATGCTGTTGCCAGTCTGGTGATTGCCCAGCTGCTTTTTCTTCAGTCAGAAAGCAACAACAAACCTATTCACATGTACATCAACAGCCCAGGTAAGCAATCATGATACAGTTGTGGTCAAAAGTTTACATACACTCGTGAAGAACCTAATGTCATGGCTCTCTTGAGTTTCCAGTTATTTCTACAACTCTGATTTTTCTCTGAAAGAGTGATTGGAACAGATATTTCTTTGTCACAAAAAAACATCATGAAGTTTGGTTCTTTTATGACTTTGTTATGGGTGAACAGAAAACAGTGATCAAATCTGCTGGGTCAAAAATATACATACAGCAGCGCTAATATTTGGTAACATGTCCCTTGGCCATTTTCACTTCAATTAGGTGCTTTTGGAAGCCATCCACAAGCTTCTGGCAAGCTTCTGGTTGAATTTTTGACCACTCCTCTTGACAGAATTGGTGCAGTTCAGATAAATTTGATGGCTTTCTGACATGGACTTGTTTCATCAGCATTGTCCACAAGTTCTCAATGGGGTTTAAGTCAGGACTTTGGGAAGGCCATTCGAAAACCTTAATTCTAGCCTGATTTAGCCATTCTATTACCACTTTTGATGTGTGTTTGGGGTCATTGTCCTGTTGGATCACCCAACTGCGCCCAAGACCCAATCTTCGGGCTGATGACTTTAGGTTATCTTGAAGAATTTGAAGGTAATCCTCCTTCATTATCCCATTTACTCTCTGTAAAGCACCAGTTCCATTGGCAGCAAAGCAGCCCCCAGCATAATACTACCACCACCGTGCTTGACGGTAGGCATGGTGTACTTGGGGTTAAAGGCCTCACCTTTTCTCCTCCAAACATATTGCTGGGCATTGTGACCAAACAGCTCGATTTTTGTTTCGTCTGACCACAGAACTTTCCTCCAGAAGGTCTTGTCTTTGTCCATGTGATCAGCAGAAAACTTCCGTCGAGCCTTAAGGTGCCGCTTTTGGAGCAAGGGCTTCCTTCTTGCACGGCAGCCTCTCAGTCCATGGAGATGCAAAACATGCTTGACTGTGGACACTGACACCTGTGTTCCAGCAGCTTCTAATTCTTTGCAGATCTGCTTTTTGGTGATTCTTGGTTGAATCTTCACCCTCCTGACCAATTTTCTCGCAGCAGCAGGTGATAGCTTGCGTTTTCTTCCTGATCGTGGCAGTGACAAAACAGTGCCATGCACTTTATACTTAGAAACAATTGTTTGCACTGTTGCTCTTGGGACCTGCAGCTGCTTTGAAATGGCTCCAAGTGACTATCCTGACTTGTTCAAGTCAAGGATTCGCTTTTTCAGATCCATGCTGAGCTCCTTTTGACTTTCCCTTTGTAGCGTTTGTGGGCGTTTGCATCCAATGAGCCCTATTTAAATGGCCTCAGAGAAGTCACCAGCTGTAGTCACTCATAATCACTCACAAGAAGTTAAGAGGCCATGCTATGAAGCTCATTTCACTGACACAACTTTCTAAGTCACCAAAATTGCTAATTCGTGTTGCTGTGTATATTTTTGATCCAGCAGATTTGATCACTTTTTCTGTTCACCTATAATAAAGTCATAAAAGAACCAAACTTCATGAATGTTTTTTGTGACAAAGAAGTATGTGTTCCAATCACTCTATCAGAGAAAAATCAGAGTTGTAGAAATAACTGGAAACTCAAGAGAGCCATGACATTATGTTCTTCACAAGTGTATGTAAACTTTTGACCACAACTGTACACTCACATACACATACGCATACGCGCACGCACACACACGCACACACATACACACACACATACACATACATATATATACATATACATAGTGGTACCTCGACCTACGATCAGCTCTACCTACGACATACGATCAGCTCTACCTACGAGATACGATGAAAATTTTGATCGAATAATTCGCCCTAGATACGATCAAAATTTTGAGATGCGACCAAGCCAGGTGGCCATGGCACTGTCTTTTTTGCGTCTCTTTCGTGTATAAAATATATCTACGAGCACTGGGCTGCACATGATGAACTTGTTGTAATGGATGATATCCTGTCGCTTGGAAATTCCTTGGGGCTGGAGGTTAACGAGGCAGATGTGAATGACCTAATCGCCAAGCACCACGAAGATCTCATGACACAGGATTTAATCGAGCTCCAGTGAACATTTGTTGCCGGAACTCAGTAGCAAGGAGGCGGTGGAAGAGGCGGGGCCCCTGGCTACAAAAGATATCAAAGACATGCTCGCGAAGTGACAAGAGTTTTCTGATTTTGTAGAAAAGAGGCGCCCTGACAAGCTGGCAAGTGGTCGCGCGTTATCGTATTGTGAGGACATTTGTGCGCGTCATTTTCAAAATATTTTGAAGGGGAGGCAAAAACAAACAACTCTTGATGCATTCGTTTTGAAGACTCCGGCTGAACGTGTGGGTGGAGTCAACCCGTTACAAAGGTAAAAAAGATTAAAACTAAATTAGAATTCAGTTTTGTGTGAAGTTACATTAAACGTTGAGTGTCTGTATATATATTTATCCATGTTAATTTAAATTTGTTTGTTCGAGTGAGTTGCCGTGGATAAAGTCCCCCCGAGACCCCACCCCCCCCCGTGTATGTCGCTGTATCTAACCTCCTTGAAATGCGTCTAATTTTACTTCTATTAAACACATTTTATTACTATTAAACCACTCGTTATTTATTACTTTGTCAATATATGGCGAATTGCAACAAATAAAAATGTTTTTCCAATCCAATATCCTGTTTTGGGTGTTTTTTCAGAGGGTTGGAACGAATTAATTTGTTTTTAGTTCATTTCAATGGGAAACTTTAGCTCGAGTTACAAAAAGCTCGAATACGATCTCAGTCCCGGAACGGATTAAGATCGTATGTCGAGGTACCACTGTATACATATACATATACACTTGTGGGAGAACCTTTTCAATTCCTCTATACATATACACTTGTGGTGAGAACCTTTTCAATTCCTCTAGGTGGTGTAGTGACAGCAGGCCTGGCCATTTACGACACTATGCAATATATACTTAATCCCATCTCCACTTGGTGTGTTGGACAAGCAGCTAGCATGGGTAGTTTGCTTCTGGCAGCAGGGACAACAGGCATGAGGCATTCTTTACCTAATGCTCGTATCATGGTCCATCAGCCATCTGGAGGTGCCAGGGTAGGTGGAACCAAATTTTACAACGTTACTAGGAAATTTTCTAAAGCTGTGACTGATAAAATATTTGATGCTTCATATGGTAGTGTAATTCATCTTGTTTTTCAGGGTCAGGCTACTGATATTGCCATCCAGGCTGAGGAGATCCTGAAATTAAAGAAACAAATAAACAATCTCTATTCCAAACACACTGGCCAACTGCTGACAACAATAGGTAGGGCTCCAGTTGTTTATCAACACTCTTTGAAATGTTTTATTTTAATAAAAGCTCACAGTTTGATCAATCATAAACCTCTTTTATTTATTTTTCTTACTTATCAAGGTATTTATTTGAAACAAAAATATTATCATGCAATAAATTATTTTAGGAAACAAATTAATTGTGCCTTGAGCTAGAAATTCACTTAAAAACAAATACAGTGGTACCTCGTCATACGACCGCTCGTCATACAAAATGCTCGTCTTACGAGGGAAATTTCGATCGAATAATTCGCCCGTGATCCGGTCAAAATTTCGTGATGCGACCAAGCCAGGTGGCCAAGGCATTTTTTTTTTGCATATCTTTCGTGTATAACAATATTTACGAGCACCGGATGAGTTATTCAGACCAGGAAACGCACAACGCGCATGCGCGGGGAAAAGAGGGCTTTCTGGGTAATGAAGTATACTCATGCACACAACGCCGACAGGCAATGGCACTCAGAATAAAACTTTACCCACAATCAATACGTGGGTAAGCTCAGCTGCTGCATTTCCTGTTATTTTTATCTAATACGAGGAGTATTATATTACTTCTCGTTGGCTGCTCATAAGAACATCAGGGGCACTGACTCGCAACAGCATCCCCGGTAGCAACTCTATCATAGGAGCCGTTCGAGGGGATGCGAACACAGATGCTACAAGCCAAAAGGAGCCGCTAGCCAGCGCCCCCGAGGCTCCCATGAGCAGTGGAGCGATCGCTGATACACAATATACTGGGATAATGTGTAATGATTTTGACATTGTCCAGAGCAATACATTTTTTGTTTAATTATTTTATTGTTTAATAATTCTGGTGAATTAAAGAGTGGGCCAATTACCAATCAACAGGCGCAAAAGTCTCGCAAAAATCCTTTGTTCGCACTGACTGCCTCAAAAGGTTGTGCAACCAAACATTAAGTTATGTGTAAACATTGTTTCTGTCCAGGCCTGTTTCATCAATATTTTTTAATACTTCTTTTGAACAGCAGTTCAAAAATAATGGTTTATCATTATTATTTAATCATTTATCCATCTTCAATGTGCTTTTCCTCACGATTTACGATTCATTGCTTCTCGCTTTACAATTTCACTATACTCTACTGGACTCTCATTGGCTGTCTCACAACAACTCTCCATGTTTCAACATGAAATTTTGATCCACCAGCAGGCGTCTCAGGAGGGAGAAGCAGTGCACCATCAACACAGTGTTTAGTGGGGATGGGGCGCTGCTGACCTCGACTTGGGTGTTGTGAATCGGTGGGCCGAATACTTTGAAGACCTTAATTCCACGGACACGCCTTCCCAAGAGGAAGCAGAGCCGGGGAACTCTGGGGCGTACTCTCTTATCTCTGGGGTTGAAGTCGCCGAGGTGGTTAAAAAGCTCCTCAGTGGATGAGATCCGCCCGGAGGTTCTAAAGCCTCTGGATGTTGTGGGGCTGTCTTGGTTGACATGCCTCTGCAAAAATCGCGTGGACATCGGGGACAGTGCCTCAGGATTGGCAGACCGGGGTGGTGGTTCCCCTTTTTAAAAAGGGGATTTGGAGGTTATGTTCCAATTATTTGGGAATTGCACTCCTCAGCCTTCCGGGGAAGGTCTATTCTGGGGTCCTGAGGAGGGGTCC